>NW_007245993.1:728732-732651 GCF_000164805.1 Carlito syrichta
AGGTAGCTGAGGAGAGAATTAGATCAGAGGTTGCAAACCGGAAGCTCGTAGGCTGAGATCAGAATGTAACCCCACTTTGTTTGGCTCTCATTTTAAAAACTGAATTGCCAAAAAAAAACAAAAAAACAGACATCATCATCAGAACCATCAATGAGATGCAAACATGAAAGATAAGATGTAGAAGGATCACAGCTGGGCGGAGGCTGCCCTTCTGGAAGCCAAGATTTCGGAGTTTCCCCGTGGACCGAGCTGCATCTCGGAGGACAACTGACGGTCTCTACCTAGGGCTACTCCCTAGGGAGGCAAGAAAGTCCCCAAAGGAAAGTTCGAACCGCCAGAGCCTGTAAGGGTGGGAGACAAAGTGCTTGGTTTCTTTACTCTTTTCCTCTCTGACTGGCGAAGTAACTCCACGAAGGACCTTGAAACTCCAACAGCTACGTTATGCCTTTCTGCGCCTTTGGTTTAGCTCATGTGAGAAAAAAAGTCTAATCAGGAGACGGGGCAAGATGGCGACGGCATAGGTGAACTTGTGAGATTCTCTGAACGGACCAAGACTGCAAACTGCTGAATAGACAGACTGTAAAACAGAGGGAAAAGTGAACAAAACCAGAAGACCCTCATAAGGAAGAACAGGTCATTGCAGAAGAGAAATAAAAGCAACCCCACCTTCCCTCAAAAACAGAATTGAAGAGGGGGAGGGAAAGGGGTAAAGGGAGAAAAATCTACAGAAATGAAGAAAAACCAAAAGAAGAGTATGGGTCTCTCCCAGACGCCTGGGAGAGCAGACACTGAGAAAATTGACTTTGGAATACAAACAATGAAAAGTCCCCAGAATGAAGGGTCTCAAAATGCAAATGTAGATATCAAAACAATAATGGAGAGATTAAAAAGAATTGAGGAGACACAAGAAGAAACTAGGAAGGAGCTGATATCTGAGATAACAGTAATAAAGAATACTGTGAATGAAATAAATAACAAATTGATAAGCATGGAAAGCAGAATTACCCAAGCAGAAGAAAGAATCTCAGAGCTTGAGGACCAAAATATAGAAATAACCCAAACTCTTAAAAACACAGAAAATAAGCTAAAAAAGACAGAACAAAACCTTCAAGAGATGAGTGACTACCTCAAGAGGCCTAACCTAAGAATAATCGGACTCCCTGAGGCAGAAAGAGAAACAGAGACCACATTGGAACAAACTTTCCACAAGATCATTCAAGAAAATTTCCCTCATCTAATCAGTGATACAAAAATTCAAACACAAGAGATTCAGAGAACCCCCGCAAGACAACAAATGAGAAGATCAACTCCTAGACACATAATAATTCGCCTAAATAAAGTAGGCACAAAAGAAAAAATCCTAAAGGCAGCAAGAGAAAAAGGCCAGATCACCCACCATGGAAGACCAATCAGAATAGCAGCAGATTTATCTGCAGAAACCCTGCAGGCTAGGAGAGCTTGGAGCCCTATCTTCAAAGTCCTAAAGGATAAACAATTTCAACCAAGAATAACCTACCCAGCCAAGCTAAGCTTCATCAGTGAGGGAGAATTAAAATCTTTCCCAGATATCCAATCCCTAAGAACTTATGCAGCCACAAAACCATCTCTACATGAAACACTTAAGAAAGTACTAAACACAGAAGAAAAGGAAAAAAGAACAACGTTCTTCACAAGAGTACAGGGAAAAGAATAAAATATACACGAACCAACCCCAAAAGCAAAAGAAAGACAAAAAAAAAAAAGAAAAAGAAAAAAGAAAAAACCAAGTGGAAGAACAATAACTCAATAAGAACTCTCACATTTCAATAATTAGTCTGAATGTGAATGGACTAAACGCACCACTGAAAAGACATAGAATGACAAAATGGATAAAATATCACCAGGCAACAATATACTGCCTTCAAGAGACCCATCTCACTAGAAAGGACATACACAGACTCAAAGTAAGAGGATGGGAAACAAATTTTCAGGCGAATGGAACACAAAAGAAAGGAGGAGTCGCGATCCTAATTTCAGACAAAATACCATTTAAGCTATCAAAAATTAAAAAAGATACAGAGGGCCACGACATAATGATAAAAGGTTCACTCCATCAACAAGAAATATCTATCCTAAACATATATGCACCCAACATAGGTGCACCAACATTCATAAAGCAACTTCTAGGAAAACTAAAGAAAGACATTGACTCTAACACCATCATAACTGGGGACTTTAATACACCACTCACAACCTTAGACAGATCATCAGGACAAAAAATCAGCAAGGAGATCCGGAACCTCAATGAGACTCTGGACCAAATGGACTTAATTGATACTTATAGAACACTCCATCCAAAGACCAGAGAATACACATTCTACTCATCACCACATGGAACATATTCTAAGATCGACCACATAATTGGACACAAATCAAGTATAAGCAAATTTAAAAGGACTGAAATTCTACCATGCACCTTCTCGGACCACAGTGGAATAAAAATAAACATTGACACCAACAAAGTCCCCCCAAAACCCACAAAGACATGGACACTAAACAGCATGATGCTAAATAACTCCTGGGTCACTGATGACATCAAAATAGAGATCAAAAGATACCTGGAAACAAATGAAAATAAAGAAACATCTTACCAAAATCTCTGGGATGCCTTAAAAGCTGTAATAAGAGGGGAATTTATATCCCTACAAACACACATGAGGAAAATGGAAGGAACAGAAATTGACAACCTAACAAGCCACCTAAAGAAGCTGGAAAAGCAAGACCACAAAAACCCTAATTTCAGCAGAAGAATCCAGATCACCAAAATAAAAGCCCAAATCCAGGACATAGAAGACAAAAAGATAATACAAAAAATCAATGAAACAAAAAGCTGGTTCTTCGAAAGGGTAAACAAGATTGATGGTCCCCTAGCTAGACTGACCAAGAAAAAACGAGAAAAAAACCAAATAAGCATAATCAGAAACACAAAAGATGAAGTCACATCTGACCCTGAAGAAATACAAAAGATCATTAGAGACTACTACGTACACTTGTATGGAAACAAACTTGAAAACCAGAAGGAAATGGAAGACTTTCTGACATCACACAACCTACCTAGGTTGGAACAAGAAGAAATTGAGACCCTAAATAAACCAATAACAATCAAGGAAATCGACCACGTAATAAGAAAACTTCCTACAAAAAAAAGCCCTGGTCCAGATGGCTTTCCAGCAGAATTCTACAAGACATTTAAGGAGGAGCTGATACCAATCCTACTGAAGGTATTCCAGGCGATTGAAAAAGATGGAACTCTCCCCAAATCATTTTACGAAGCCAACATCACATTGATACCCAAGCCAGGTAAAGATCCAACAAAGAAAGAGAACTACAGGCCAATATCTTTGATGAACATAGATGCTAAAATTCTCAACAAGATCCTAGCAAACCGGATTCAGCAATACATCTCAAAAATCATCCATCATGATCAAGTAGGCTTCATTCCTGGCATGCAAGGCTGGTTCAATATTCGTAAAACCATAAATGTAATTAAATACATCAACAGATGTCAAAACAAAAACCACATGATCATATCACTAGATGCAGAAAAAGCTTTTGATAAAACCCAGCACCCCTTCTTGATAAAAACCCTTGAACATCTAGGCATACGGGGAACCTACCTCAAAATAGTAAAAGCCATCTACGAGAAACCCACAGCCAGCATACTCCTAAATGGACAAAAATTGGAACCAATTCCCCTGAAAACTGGAACTAGACAAGGATGCCCACTCTCTCCCCTCCTGTTCAACATAGTATTGGAAGTCCTGGCTAAAGCAATCAGAGAAGAGGAGGCAATCAGAGGTATTCAAACAGGAAAAGAGGAAGTCAAGTTATCTCTCTATGCAGATGATATGATGGTGTACCTTGAAAACCCAAGAGAATC
>NW_007245994.1:0-564 GCF_000164805.1 Carlito syrichta
ATAGGCAATAACTTTATTTGTGGAGGACTTTGTGGCCAACCTTTTGCACAAGCAACCTCAGGTCTTGACAGGCAGAGGACGAAGGGCCAATGTGGGCTAAGAGTTTTAATGGCACCCTGGTACTCTATGATCAGTTGAAAGTAGAGCACTGGTCCACTCCTCTTAGCCTACAGACTAGGTTAAGGAGACACTGGTAGGAGGAAGTAACCCTTCTGGATGGGCAACATTTTTTAGGTACCTTTCCTGTGGTTTGGAAGAAACATAAATGGGGCAGTGATTAGGAATTTATCCCTCACAATAGCTTCTATAGCAGATTATACTGCAAATGCTATAGCTACAGAGTAATACTAAATAGTAGAATTGCTCTAGATTATCAGCTGGCCAAACAGGGAAGAGTCTGTGCAGTAGATGACACTTCTTATTGAACATGGGTAAATATGTCCATTATTTTAGAGACTTGGTTGCAAAAAATTAAGCAACAGGCCACTTGGTTAAAATAAGTGGATTTTTTTGGTCTGGTTCATTCTTTAATCTGTTCAATTTTAGTTGATTTGTTTCATGGAA
>NW_007245994.1:1876-3009 GCF_000164805.1 Carlito syrichta
TTACTGTAGAGATGAGGTCTCGCTGCCCAGGCGGGTCTCGAACCCGCAGGCTCAAGCAATTCACTCACCTCAGCCTCCCAAAGGCGCGGGATTACAGGCTAAGCCACCGAGACCGGCTAATTTTTTAATCTTTACGCTCCTTGATAAAAAGGCATTGTATAAGAAAAAGTACTATCATTCAGGTATATATGTCATCAAATATTACAGAGATCTGTTAAAATGATTATTAATTTATTGCATACTTGCCTGGAGGAATTCCTGCTTGATGTGTGAGGGTTACTTTTTAAAGAGGCTGGTGTCAGTTCTCAGACACACTCCTAAAAATCCTAATTAAGTCTATTTTATGAAGAAAGAAAGCTTGCTTTTTTTAATCTTTTTTTTTGAATCTTAGGGTAAGAAATCTTCACTTAGAAAAATCAAATACATAAAAACAAAAGAGAGCAAGAAAAATAGGGCAATAAAATATCCACTGCCAAAATTATTTAAAAGAAAAATTATTTAAAAGCAAAATACTGGTAAACTGTTGATGGTTCTGGAGAGACAAGAAAGCTCACTTAGTGTATACACAATTGCAAGTTAAATTTCATGGAGATAATTAAAATGACTACTCTCCTAAATTTTCAACTCACTGCACAACAGTCAAGGAAACTTAGCAGCTTGTATCCTCCATTCTACTCATTTATTAAATACATATTTAGACTCTGCTATTATCATTACCAAGTATGATACTGCCAGTGGCACTACATTTCTACAGGCAATGAAAGTTTGAAAGATAAAAGAGGAATTTTACTTCCTACTACGCACTACTCGAGTGTTGATATTCAACAACTGAAAAGATTCTGCTTTTTAAAGTATCACTTTTAGGAGTACTACTCCAAATGTCACAAAGGATTCAACTCCATTTTTAAAGAAAGATTTTAATGATTAAGGAGTAAATAAAAACAAAATGAGTATCCGATTGGCACTCTTCAAGGGCTACATTTTGTTTTGAGGCTGAGGGACCAACTGAACCAAGGACATCTCTCAGCCAGACAAGTTCTAATCACAGCTTCCACAAGGGCTGGCTGCTCGGTTTGGATAGCATCACTTTTCTTCCTGGGGGGCCTCAGCTGTCTGGCCTATAAAATGGGGGA
>NW_007245994.1:4339-8963 GCF_000164805.1 Carlito syrichta
CCCCGTCCGCGCTCGGCCCTTTCCGCAGTTCCGAGCTCCAGGCCCGCTGATGGGTCTTTCTCCTTCTCTAAACGGCAGGGCTCCCAGCCACTCATCTGCATGCCTCAAACTGCCCAGGACTCTCTCTGGGTTTTCCCTTCCGACATCACTATCTTCCTTGCCTTCTTGTGTCTAAGGCCCCACCGATGTGCACCCGGGACTAACTTCAAAGTGGGCTTGACACTGGCTACTCTTGGCAAATGACAGTTGGGAGGTGAGTTGATGACTGGATGTAAATCGAAAGTGCGAGAGGGCTGCTTGCAGTAAATGTTGACTTGTCGGTGCATCATAGATGATCAAAAGACTATACGTTGGGGAATGTGAAAAGCAAGTTTTATTAGTTGGTTTGAGGAAGGGGAAGTAAGCTAGAAGGGAACTTCAAAAGATTGTGTAGCTTTGTTTCTGTGCTAGATACAGAATTTTTGATTTGCCTGAAATGGCTTATTTGGGGTCTTGTTATAAAACCAGCATGTATGCAATGACTTCCCACTTGAAAATCCAATAAAAGAGATAAAAATAGACAGACATCACAAGAAAACTAAAGACCAATATACCTTATGAATAGTAACACAAAAATCCATGACAAAATACTAGTAAACCAAATCCAGCAACATAGGAAAAGGATCATAAAACATGGCCAAGTGGGATTTATCTCAGGAATGCAAGGTTGGTGTAAGATACAACATTAATCAATGAAATACACCATTTTAATAGACTAAAGAATAAAAGTCACACGATTATCTCAATAGATGAAGAAAAAGCATTTGATATAATCCCATACCCTTTCTTAATAAAAATAAAAACACTTAAACTAGGAATAAAGGGGAACTTTTTAACCTAATAAAGGGCATCTTTGAAAAATCCATAGTTAACATCATACTTAATCTTGAAAGAATAAACGTTTTCACCTAAGATAAGGAATAAGGCAAGGATGTCAATTGTTGCTACTTCTTTTCAACATAATACTGGAGTACTAGCCAGGTCAAATAGGCAAAGAAAGATGGAATATCTAACAGTTAGTAGAACAAATAGAGGAAGAAAATGATCAAAGAAAACCAAGACAAATATTCTAGAACTGAAGACAGTAGCACACAAGTTCTCAGTTCAATGGATAAAAATTACCTATACCAAAGTGAATTATTGGGAAATGTCAAAGTACATGAGTCAGAGACATCTTACTAGCTTCCAGGGAGGAAAAAATTAGGAGATGATTTATGAAAATTCAGATATCAATATGGAACTTCTCAACAGAAACATAAATAAAGATAAATTCTGAGAAAAATGTTTTCCAATTCTGAAATGGTAAAGTGTGAGGGTAAAAAATACATTTTCAAATATACAAAGTTTAAAAAAATTTTCACACATCCTTTCTCAGGACACAGTTGGAGGATGTATTCTACCATAACAAAGTGGTGAGGTAGGGAGTCTGACAGAACAGAGATGAAGGTGACACCCGAGACAACTGTGGTAGGCAGAATGCATCCCTCCCAAAATGTTCACATCCTAGTCCCTGAGACCTGTGACAATGTTAAATTATACAGCAGGCCGGGCTCAGTGGCTCAGCCTGTAATCCCGCGCCTTTGGGAGGCTGAGGTGAGTGGATTGCCTGAGCCCGCGGGTTCGAGACCCGCCTGGGCAACTTGGCGAGCCCTCATCTCTACAATAAATAAAAAAAAATTAGCCGGGCATGGTAGCGCGCGCCTGTAGTTCCAGCTCCTTGGAAGGCTGAGGCGGAAGGATCGCCGGAGCCCAGCAGGTCGAGGCTGCGGTGGCCGGGAGCGGCCACTGCGCTCCAGTCTGGGTGACAGAGTGAGACTCCAACTCAAAAAAAAAAAAAAAAATTATACAGTAAAAGGGACTTTACTGATGTAATTAAAGTTATGGATCCACAAAGGGAGATTATTTTGTATTACCCAGATAGGTGCAATCTATTCAGATGAGACTTTAAAAGCAGAAAACTTTCTCCTGCTAGAGTAAAAAAGATGAGACACCAAGAAATGTCAGAGAATTTGAAGCCTGAGAGAGAGGTTGACCTTTCATTGCTGGAGTGAACCACATGGTAAACATTAAAAATACACATGAGAGAGGGAGAATGACAATGCTTCTAGAGGAGAAGATTGGCCACCTGACTGAATCTTCAGCGCTTCCTTTTTAAGGAGATGAACTTTTAGAGGTACAAGGTTCATTACAAACAGAACTTAAAGAACAAAGACAAGACAAAAACTCTTAAAGCTTTCTGATTAAAACATATCATTTAATCTCTTATTTCCTATGAAGTTACATAATAAAGTAAAAAATGATAGAGTTGGCAAGTTTAGCCAAGAGAAACACAGGATGCCCACTTAAAATTAAAGTTTGAGTAAGTATGGATACATTTTAGCACAAAAACACTAAAAATGTTTGGTTGTTAGAAATTATTAAACAGTATGTCCCATATTTATCTAGCAATCATAAAAGTTGTGCCCTCTGAGCAATGATTCTCAACCTTGGAAGCATACTGGAATCACTTGTAGAGCTTATGAAAATACAAATGCCCTGTTGTCATTCTGAATAATTGCATCAGAATTTCTTAGTGTGGGACCCCAAGATGCCGCTAAAGAATGGTCAAGTTTTAGAACCATAGCCCTAGAGAAGAGTCAATTTGCATAAAACTGGTCAACTAAAAACAACCTCTCCTCTCATATTAGTTTACAACATGGAGTGAAGAAGAAACAGTTTTCCTTAATAAACATCTTAAATATTTATAGTCTCTAAGTTACAAATAAATCCATTTTATGATTATAAAATACAAAATAAGTATAGTTTTTTTTTTAACTGCAAGGCAATTATCATCTAAATATTTGCTAACATTATCTCTCATCTCACCAAATGTAATGACTAACTCAATACTTATTCATCCCAAACCACCTGTGCCAATAATCTTTGTATTACTTGACAGCTGAAGTTTATAACCTCTGGCATCAGTTATAATTTCTAGCCAAGGCTGAATTGAATAATGCAAAATTATAACGTTTTCCTACAAACCCAACATTATATAACACAATTCATGCTATTTGAGACCCCACCAGGACATTTAGGTGATTTGGAGTCAGTATGCAGTTTAAAATAAAAGGCTTGAGTTAATAGTATCATTTGCACACAGTGATATTTGTAAAGTTATTAGATTATCAAGAAAAGAGTAGAGAACCATTGGGAAAATTTCAGATGTAGGGGGCAGGGCAGAAGAAAAGCTAAAGAAGTTCTATTAGAAGAATTGGAAAGCAAAGGCTTTCTATGAGAGTTCAAAGAGCAAATGGAGAGTGTAAAATTGGGAAAAGAAGCCAAGGAGATGTGGAAAGGCCTCTGGATTTGCTAACTCATGCGGCAGCAAAGAATAGCACAGATGCAGAACTCTTCCCTGGTTTGAATCCCAACTCTGCCACCTACAAGTATACAACCTTAGAGTAAGTTTTTTTTTTTTAAATCTCTCTGTGCCTCAGTTTCCCTTCCTGTAAATCGGAGATAATTATAGTAACATTATAGAGTTATTATGGTTTTCATGATTTTATCTAGGTAAAATACTTAAAATGGTATCTTTCACATAATAAGCATTCAATGAATATTAGCTTTTATTGTTAAAGTTAGTGACAATCTGTTTTAAAAACCCAATTTCTATAGAGTAAGTAGTGCATTAGTTAGGACTCATTTCAGTGAAATGACAGAAATCCAATTCAAGTTGATCCAAGGAAAATATGTATTAGTTTATGGGAATAAGATTGTGGTAGTGTCAGGCATGTTTGAATCATAGAGCTCAAAGTATGCCAGCAGCAGTATATTTTCATCTTTTGACCCTGTACTTCTCTATTTTGACCCTTTGTTAAGCAGAGTCAGTCTGTGTAATGGCAAGATTGACCACTAGTAACCTCAGGCTTAGCAAACACAATGCAAAATAATTGTTCTTTAAACAGTAATTACAGAAAAGTTCTAGAGCTGAGTCTCAGTATACATACTTGAACCAAGGGCTCATTCCCACAGAAGAAGAGAACTAAAAAGCTGATCCACTGAGTATAATTTGCTCACCCATAAAACTGTATATCTGAGGGTGAGAGGACCAGCCTCCCACTCAGATGACACAGGTTAAAATAGGGAGAGGCATAACTATCCAAAGGAATTTTGGGGTGCTGTCATCAAACAGATGGCAAAGCATATTTAGGCAGACAGAAATAAAAGATGTTCATCATAAACAGTGAGTGTATAGTTAATTGAGCACAAAATAAAAGATTACTAAACATCAGAGGGAGCCAGCTGAAATTTGAATGATGACAGAAATTTGTATGTAAATTTTGGGACTGTCTTCAAAATATTCAGCAACCCAAGTAGAGAAGCAAAGAGTACAATGATGTGATTTTTTTTCTTTCTTTCTTTCTTTTTTTTTTTTTTTTTTTTTTTTGAGCTGGAGTCTCACTCAGTCACCCAGACTGGAGTGCAGTGGCCACTCCCGGCCACCGCAGCCTCGACCTGCTGGGCTCCGGCGATCCTTCCGCCTCAGCCTTCCAAGGAGCCGGAATTACAAGCATGTGCTACCACGCCCGGCTGATTTTTTGAT
>NW_007245994.1:8983-10858 GCF_000164805.1 Carlito syrichta
GGCATAGATACCCAAAGGAATTTTGGGGTGCTCTCATCAAAACAGATGGCAAAGCATATTTAGGCAGACAGAAATAAAAGATGTTCATCATAAACGGTGAGTGTATAGTTAATTGAGCACAAAATAAAAGATTACTAAACGTCAGAGCCAGCTGAAACTTGAATGATGACAGAAATTTGTATGTAAATTTTGGGACTTTCTTCAAAATATTCAGCAACCCAAGTAGAGAATCAAAGAGTACAATGATGTGATTTACATGAAGTTCAGGATTGGAAAAGTGAGCCAGTCCAAAGGACAAGGGGCAAAGCACTGAAATTATCATAAATGCGCAGTTGAAATAGCAATTCTGAGGGCCCAGGTTGGGCAGGGATGCAATAAGCCCACAACGACATTGACAAAGCAATCCCTATGTATCTAGCTATTTCTGCAGTAGAACATGCAGGATACTAGAAAAGTCATGACACTAGCACTAAAATTATTGAGGAAGATACACAATGCTCCTGGTTATTTGTACGTAACAGGATAAGAGAAGGGAAGAGACCTCAGGAAAAGGTAATTTTTTTGTTTTTCACTCTTTCTCATCAATAAGTGTAACACTATGTGGGCATATTCCAAATTTAAATGAAGTCACATAACATCTGAAAAAGATGAAAAAAATCTGATATTTTATTTGTAGTTAACCAATACATGCTAATTTTTATTTTACTACTGGAATGAATGTAATCCAATTCAAAACACTCTAATGAATATTTTTTTTAAATTAAATTCTTCCTCCCCTTACCTCGTATTTTCTAAGTTAGTAATTGAAAGCAATCTTGTACAATTGATCTACGTTGAGAATTGATCTAAGTTGAGAATATAACTTGTTTCAAAGAGGTCACATATCCCTTCCTTCTTCAAATATTATTATAAGTCCTTCTCCAAATTTTGTTTATTTTCAGAGTTTAAAAGCAATTGATATTCTTCAAGGAGTAAGATAGAGGGAGAAGAGAGGGGAAAAAAAAGTCAGAAACAAAAACATGTAATTTATGCTTTCCAAATAACCAAGCAAATACAACATCTTAAATATTGTGATACTTCTCACTTTAACACACTCTCTGGCAATAGGAAGATCTAAATATATCAGACAGGCTACTGCTTTCCCTGAAAAAGGCTGAATTTACTGTGTGCCCTAATATTTACAGAAACATGATCTTTGGCCTTATGATCCTGAAGTGCACAGATTTGCCAAAATAGCAGCATTCATACTGTTGCATATTATTTCACATATCTCTCTATTCATATTCATAATATTCAGAGTAGCTGTCACTTCCTTTCTTCCCTGAAGGGATCACAAGTTTGCAGTCTGTTAGCTTCATTTGTTAACTTTACTGTTAGTTACCCAGTAAGTAAAGAAGCCCATGTTAATTGTTATACAAAAAAATTGTTTGAGGCTTTACTCTAATGGATTATTATTTACATGACCAAGTTCTAGATACGCTGCATCTATGAAATTGAACATTCAAATTGTATATTAAAAATTGTATAATAAAAGCTTTACCTTTTGGAGTATGCGCAAAGAATCAGCATCAATATCACTCTGATAGAAGACCTAAGCCCGATCCTTCCACTGACTGCCAGGGCTACTTTTGGACTAATCCTTTAACTGGCCTGAACCTTGGACTTATTTTCTAATAATTATTTTATTTTAGATTCAAGGGGTGCATGTGCAAGTTTTGTTACATGGGTGTATTGCATAATACTGAGTTTTGGGCTTTTGGTGAACCCATCACACAAATAGTGAACATGGTAGCCAAAAGACAGTTTTTCAAGCTTCGCCCTCCTCCCACTTTTCCCCTCTTGAAATCCCCAGTGTCTGTTATTTCCATCATTATG
>NW_007245995.1:0-847 GCF_000164805.1 Carlito syrichta
CCATTGATACCCAAGCCAGGTAAAGATCCAACAAAGAAAGAGAACTACAGGCCAATATCTTTGATGAACATAGATGCTAAAATTCTCAACAAGATCCTAGCAAACCGGATTCAGCAATACATCTCAAAAATCATCCATCATGACCAAGTAGGCTTCATTCCTGGCATGCAAGGCTGGTTCAATATTCGTAAAACCATAAATGTAATTAAATACATCAACAGATGTCAAAACAAAAACCACATGATCATATCACTAAATGCAGAAAAAGCTTTTGATAAAATCCAGCACCCCTTCTTGATAAAAACCCTTGAACATCTAGGCATACGGGGAACATACCTCAAAATAGTAAAAGCCATCTACGAGAAACCCACAGCCAGCATACTCCTAAATGGACAAAAATTGGAACCAATTCCCCTGAAAACTGGAACTAGACAAGGATGCCCACTCTCTCCCCTCCTGTTCAACATAGTATTGGAAGTCCTGGCTAAAGCAATCAGAGAAGAGGAGGCAATCAGAGGTATTCAAATAGGAAAAGAGGAAGTCAAGTTATCTCTCTATGCAGATGATATGATGGTGTACCTTGAAAACCCAAGAGAATCTGTCAAAGGCCTCCTTACATTGATAAAAGCCTTTGGCAAAATCTCAGGATACAAAATAAATGTACAAAAGACAATCGCATTTCTCTACACCAATAATAAACAAACAGAAACCCAAATAAAAAACACAGTTCCATTCACAATAGCCACAAAAAAAATGAAATACCTTGGCATCTTCCTAACCAGAGACGTGAAAGACTTTACAATGAAAATTACAAACACTGCTCAAAGAAATCAAAGCCGACATGAAC
>NW_007245995.1:1755-32312 GCF_000164805.1 Carlito syrichta
GTGCAACCTCTGTGGAAAGCAGTGTGGCGATTCCTAAAAGCTCTAAAAATTGACCTTCCATATGACCCTGCACTCCCCCTACTGGGAATATACCCTGAAGAACACAAATCACTCTACAAAAAAGATACCTGCACACGTATGTTTATCGCAGCATTGTTCACAATAGCAAGAACCTGGAAACAACCATGCTGCCCATCAAAAGAGGACTGGATTAAAAAAATGTGGTACATATACATGATGGAATACTACGCAGCCATAAAAAAGAACAAAATCATGAATTTCGCTGCAACCTGGAAGGAACTAGAGTCTATAATACTGAGTGACCTCTCACAAAAACAAAAATCCGAATATCACATGTTCTCACTCATATAATGGACCTTGAACATCCAATGCAGTACTATAAGAAAACGACTGATGGTACTGGGAAACTATGGGGGGCAGGGGGATGGGATTAACAGTAGCAAATATCTGTCGGGGGATGGGAAAACACTTCTTATCTACAGGGTGCCTGAATGAAACGTCATTGTACACCTAACCCTTAACTGTACCCCACAAAACCATAATAAAAAATACAAAAAAAAACCCCCAAAACTCAATGCCTTTGACTGGTTGTTGCTCTTATCGGTTTCTTAAAAGTGGCAAAAGCTATAACTTTTCTAAGTAAAGTAATATAACTCAGCAGTTTCTCTTGTATCAAATTAAATAAGAGATTTTGCAAGAAACCTCGGGGAGAGGGAATATTCTCATGCCGTGGTCCTTGGCTTTCTTTCCCCACTTAACATGGAGTCAGGTTTTGTAGAAGAGAAGAAGGAGGTTGGCTGGCTTTTGCTGTTTCTGTGGCTTGTACTCCTCTACTTTTCATAGCCCGTACATCTAAGACAACATTTCTCCTCTCTCTGCAGTCTGACCAGAGATGTGCCCATCTTCACGTGTACATGGGTGTCATGGCGTTTCCCATTGTTCTGTGTCCACTTCATGTCTTTGAGCCTCACTATTGGCTTGTGTTAAGAAGACGCATGAAGATTGGTGCCAAACAATTTTGTCTATGTTTATCTGCTGAGCATGCAGGGCAAGAATTATCAGCATTTTAAGGGACCTAATTAAGGCCATCATTAATCATTTTTCTTGAAGAGTAGTTTAGGACAATGCTTGAAAATCTGCAGTGGCTCCCACTAAATAACAAAGTTCAAGTTCAAAGCTTATCCATAATGTGATCCCACCCTTCCATTCTAGCCTCATCTCCTTCCTTTCAGACATCATACGTACTTGCTGGTCCACTGCCATATTGTTTGCCCTTCTCTAAGGATAGCTCATGCTTCTGTACCTTCATGTCTCCCTCTCAACTCTCTTTTAGTCCCTTTATCTACACACAAAACCTTTAAGGGCTAGAAAAATTGCTGCATTCTCCATGAGGCTCTTCTTTATCTCCCCAGCAGTAAAATTTTCAATCTTACAAAAACACACTGCACCTGGTTCTTGTTTCATGTCTTTGTCTAGGGAGAATGCTGCCAATCAGCAGATTTGGGCTGATGTGGGGACTCAGGACTCTGCTCATCCCTTAGGGTTTTGCTAGCCCTGCATGGTCATATTGAGGTCACTACATCCAAGTTCTAGCTGGTGGAAGAGGCACACATGTTCTTAAAGGACTCTACAGAAAAGGGTCCACTGCACTTCTGCTCACACTTACTGAAAGAGAGGCTGGGAAATGTAGTCCACTCATGTGCCCAGGTAGAAGGGGAGAATGGATTTTTAGGACTATCCAGATATTTTCATCATAAATACCTAGGGAAGCAATTTTTTAAAATACCCATAGGACCTTTATGAAAAAATTTCTAAGACTTTATTGACAAACATTCAAGAAGCTCTAAATAAAAGGTAAAAAATAGCATGCTCATGAATGCAAAGATTCAATGTCATAGAGATGTCATATCTACTCAAATTAGTCTACAGATCTCAGAGTAATTCCAGTCAACCTCCCAAGACGACTTTTTCATAGACTTGCTCAAGCTGATTTTAGAATCACTGTGGAAAAGCAAAATATCAAAGCCAAGTGGGTTTTTTTTTCTTTTTCTTTCAAAAGCTTTAAGGCGTACAAATAGTTTTTAGCTACATGGATGCCTTGTATAGTAGCAAAGAAGTCTGGGCATTTAGTGTACCCACCACCCCCACCTGTGCACCTTGGACCTGATAGGTGATATTTCATCTCCTATCCCTAAAACTACTCACCAGATAGTTTTGAAGAAACTAGCTGAGCAGATGGGATAATATTCCTGTAATATCAAACTTACAAGCTATTGTTAGTAGACCAAAAAAACAGAATAATATAGAGATCAGAAAGAGATTAACTCATATAAGGACTCATAATGTATATATAATTTTGTGAGAAAAGACAAACTATTCAATAATAGTTGCTCAGAAAATTAGTGAGTAGTACAAATAGGGCAAAAATTTTTTTTTCTACCTTACACCATGTACAAAAAGTAACATATGTACATCCCTAATGTGAACAGCAAAACAAGTAGAAGACATTCAAGAGGAAATATTAAGGACTATCTTTTTAAGTAGGAATGGTGAAGTATTTTTTGTACAAGAAGCTGGTGAAATATTTTTTATACAAGAAGCTGAGGGACTATCTTTTTAAATAGGAATGGTGAAATATTTTTTATACATAGCATAGAGAAAGAGATTAACAAATTAGATATATTAAAATTTTATTCATCAAAAGTTAGCTAAAGCAAAGTAAAAAAAGAAAAAAACAAGCTACAGAAGTTACCCTTCCTCCAAGAATATAGAACACTAAAAAGAGTGCTATTCCCATTCAAAAAGCAAGGAAAAACCATACATTTCTTGAACCTGTCAGAGAGCATGGATTGGTCAGGGCAAGCAAGGAAATTATGTCCCTCCAGGGAGAATAAGCAGAGTCCAGGAAGAGACATACACATGTGTAGGGAGAATTCAGCTCATTTAAAAAACAAAACAAAACAAATTACTAATGACCTAGTGTGGGCCAGTGTCCGAGTACAGATCCCCTGGGAGCTGGAGTCACCAGAGGAGTTTGCACCATCCACAGATTCTTGTCCACAGAAAGACAAGGTGCCCCACGGAGCCACAGGTTCCACAGCGAGGCAAACGTGGAGGAACTGACAATGACTTGGAGGCTGTCTGCTGATAGTTAGGGCAGTAAGTAACCCCTCGCCAAGAGGACTCTTCAGAGTGCCGCCACCTAAGCCGCGCTGGGAACAAGATCGTCCTACAGATAACCAGGAAGAGAGAGTTTTATTAAATCCAAGTGGAGGTGGCCAGCCCGCAGTTGGACACAGAGACTTGGGACTCGCCACCCCTCTTTAATTTGGGAGACATATTGTGAAGTTGTTGACCACAGGGATTTTAGAATCATACTGCCTTGGGCTCAAATTTTGGCTCCAAGTCTTGTTCTGACCTAAGATAAGTTGTTTAATCCCTCTGAGCCTTTGTGCTTTTGTGAGGCTTGAATGAGTACATGTTATAAATTGCTCTGTGCAGCGCTTAGCACACGGTAGACATGAGAATATCACAAGGATACGGATGGCAGTTACAATCGGGGGTGTGGGTCATCACTCCAGGGAAAGCTTTGAAGTGGGAATAGACATAGGCCAGGATGCCACCCTGGTGGGTCAGATGGAGGAAGGGGACATGGAGGGCTGAGCTAGTAAGGGAGGGCGAAAAAGAGAGGCAGAGTTGTTGGTTCAGGGAGAGGTCAGCAAGCTCAAGCCTTGGAGAGGCCCGAAAGGAATGAATCCACTGATTTTAGCAATTTGGAGGGCACCTGTGACTCCCATTGCAGTCATTTTAACGGGACGGTGGGATATGGGGGCGTGAAGGGGAGACAATAGAGAGGAAGGATGTGGCTGTGGACCGCTTTCCACAGCACCTGATTTGGGGAGAGCAGAGTTGGCCAGCATCAGTGGAAGCAAGGTGAGAGCAGGACGGAGTCTGCATGGCACCAGACTGGGCAGTCCTTGTGCTCTCCTGATGGGCCTAGTCAGGAGGGCTGGGGAGCCACATTTTAGATTCCCTCTCTACGCATCTCTCGGTCCTTTCCAAAACGCCAGCATGTTTGACTTGCAGAAGCTCAAGTCCTGTCTCACCTGGAGCCCTTCCTCTGCAGCCGCCATCCTTGTAGAGTTGCATTTAACAGAAGCAGTCATCCATACATATCTCTTAGCAATAATAATCTGCCAGGCTGTTGTGGAGTCGCTATTTGTTTGGCTTGACTTTGCATTAAAACTCAGACTCTCACCCAGGGGAAAACAAACGCCTCCTGTATTTTAAAAATCACAGTCACTTCTTCTAATTGTCCTATCAGGATTTCGGAGTACGGCTGCATGCTGGAGATGAAGAACATCAGAACTTTCCCCAATGGAAGTTCAGTTGTGGATGCGATTGGCATTAGTCGGTTCAGAGTACTAAGTCACTGTCACAGAGACGGCTACAACATGGCAGACATTGTATATTTTGAAGATGAAAAGGTAAACCTTCCCGTACTGGTGTATTTTATAGAGGTCAGTCCCCTGGTTTCCCTCTGCATTTGTGGAAAATCTTTGTCAGATTTTTGACAATATCACGTATGTCCTCCTTAATTCAGCACTTAAGTTATTTATTCTCTCAGTGGATTTCTAACTGAGTTGGATCTGGTAGAGAAATCTTCTCTTTTTACAAAAATGACCTTACTGCATTTATAGAATATGTAAACCTGCACATTGCAAAATGGGCTTGTGGTTTGTTGTTTGAATGTTTAGCCCAGGGGCTGGCAGACTTTTTCTGTCAAGGCCAGATAATGGATACCTTAGACTTTGCAGGCCATATAGTCTCTGTTTGCAACTACTCAACTCTGCCCTTGCTGGGCAAAATTAGCAGTACACCACATGTAAAGGATGACTAGTTTTCAATAAAATGTTATTTACAAAAACATGGTAGCGAACAGGACTGACTCATGAGATGTAGTTTGTCGATCCCTGTCCTTGATATTGGTGTCAGCTCAGAATGAGGCAAAACATAAAACAATAGTGCTTTAAAAATACCAGGCTGAGGCGGAAGGATCGCCGGAGTCCGGCAGGTCGAGGCTGCGGTGGCCGGGAGCGGCCACTGCACTCCAGTCTGGGCGACAGAGTGAGACTCCAACTCAAAATAAATAAATAAATATAATAAAATAAAATAAAAATACCTTCCAAAGCTAAATATAAAAGGTTTGCATCTCTGACTCTTTAGGAATTATTTGTGTCTAATAGAAATATCAGGACATACAATTTAACAAATCGGTAAAGCGTTTCAAAGAGATTCTCAGACACACTTGTACAAAGGATGTCCATAGTATTTGACCGTTAATAGCCAAAAACTAAAAACAGCCCAGATGCGCATCAGCAGGTAAACTGCAGTACATTCAATCATGGAGTTACTACTTGACCATAAAAAGAAATGAACTACTGATGCGTCAAACAATGTCGATGAATCTCATACACATGCGAAGTGAGGGAAGCCAGACACACAAAAGCCCACACTGTGTGACATTATTAATATACTTCCAGGAACAGGCAAAACTAGTCTCTGATGAAAGATGTCAGAAGATGGTTGTAGGGTGAGCTTGGCAACTGACTGGAAAATGGGTTGTGGTATCTTTCTGGGTGACGGATATGCTATCTATCTTGTTTAGGGTGGTAGTTAGACCGGTGTATACAGTTGACAAAACTCTTTGAGCTAAACAATTAAGATCCATGTTTTTGGGGGTCAGTAAATTATATTGCAACAAAAAGTTAAGAATATTTAGAAGGAGGAAACCCTTGTAATTCTTGACCCTCTCATTTAAATCCTTGAGTTGGCATTTGGAGATGTGGAAGGGAGAGTTTGATGCCTCTCATTTCACACTAGAAGTCACTTTGGGGACAGCAGCGTACATTTGTGATTTGTGAGTGAAGTCGCCCTCAGAGCGCCAACTCTGCACCCCTTCCAGTTGCGGCTTCTGGCCCCCCCCCGGGAGGGCTCCATGAGCATGCGGGCTCACAGAGCAGGGGAGCAGAGCAGGGACCCCAACTCTGAGGTCTGGGCTGGTAGTGTCAACACTGTGGCTGATGTGATGGTTCTCAGGGTCCTTCTGCTGGGTGGATGGCAAATCTGATGGCAGGTATATGTATTTATTTTAAAATGGGGACTTAAGTAGCGACAACATGAAATAATTTGAGTTTTTTTAAAAAGAAAATTCTCCATCGCATACAAATACTTGATATGTATAAATCAAATTATGTATTGCTGTGCGGTTTTTAAAACTAAAGATGTTGGAAATTCTAAATATGTTATATGTGAATGGTTAAAATAGTCATATTTCTCAAATTCATGATTACATGCACTCACTGAATATTATTCATAACAACATGGAATGTGTATTTATATCACGCTATAGTGTTAAGAGAAAAATCAGGATACAGTAGATAGATTTCAACTATGTAAAAACGTAAGTGCAGATTTCTCTACCACGCAGCTATCACTTTTATGAAACAATAATGAATTTTTGAAGTGATGAATGCCATAAATGCACTTAGCAGATGTGCAGAGGTCACTCATTGTGTTTTCAAGTATAATCATGAATTGCTAAAGTGACTGTTTCTTTTTCCGTGATGAGGTGGAAGGTCTGGAGTTTGAAGAACTCGCCAGTCTTCATGATTCTATTTATCAACAGTCTGTTTCCTGGTTTGCTTCTCTCCAGGATCACATGAAAGAACAAATTTTAAGTCATTTGGTTTAATGCCCAACAGGGAACCTGAGCCTCAGGTGCATTTTCCTTTTTTCTTTTATCATGCAACTATGTCCCGCCATAGAGTGTTGAGACACATCATTCTGATGGGAGATTTGGCAATGTGGTGCTTGGTACTCCCTTATGATTGCTATGAACCTATTCTTTTATTAATAGCCCAAAGAAGAACCTAATATGGTGGCATGTGCCTTTTGAAACAAAAGAATAAAGAATTTTGTGTGTGTGTGTGTGTGTGTGTGTGTGTGTGTGTGTGTGTGTGTGTGTGTGTTGGAGTCTCACTCTGTCGCCCAAACTGGAGTGCAGAGGCCACTCTCGGCCACCGCAGCCTCGACCTGCTGGGCTCCGGCGATCCTTCTGCCTCAGCCTTCCAAGGAGCTGGAGCTACAGGCAGACGCTACCACACCCGGCTAATTTTTTTGATTTATTGTAGAGATGAGGTCTCGCCAAGTTGCCTGGGCAGGTCTCGAACCCGCAGGTTCAGGCAATCCACTCACCTCAGTCTCCCAAAGCGCAGGATTACAGGCTGAGCCACTGAGCCCGGCTAGAAGAAAGAACTTTTAACAGTACATAAAGATAACATTTTTTTCTAACAAAAATAAATTTATGACTGGGCTCGGTGGCTCAGCCTGTCATCCCAGCACTTTGGGAGGCTGAGGCAAGTGGATTGCCTAAGCCCGCGGGTTCAAGACCAGCCCCGGCAACTTGGCGAAACTTCATCTCTACAATAAATCGAAAATGAGCGGGGTGCAATAGGATGCACGTCTGTAATTCCGGCTACTTGAAGGCAGAGGCAAAAGGATCGCCAAAGTCCAGCAGTTCAGTGCTGGGGTGGCTGTGAACATGCCCTGCACTCCAGCCTGGGTGATGGAGTGAGACTCCAACTCAAAAAAGTAAAAAAAGAATTAAATACAATTTATTCTGCTTGGCAATCTGTTTTTGTACTTTTTGCTTCTCTCACCAACATCATAAAGTTTACATAGTAATTTTATCGCATCGGCATGAACACTAATGCTTTGAACCTAACATTCCTTTGCATCTAGTCAACAGATGTTGAATAAGTGAAGAGAGCATTGTCATAATCCTTGTCACATTAGAAACGTTACTTCTTTTTCCTTTGTGGTACCCTGATGCTCCCTATGAGTGCTTTTGGTGAAGCTGGTTCTTTAAGCAATGAAGGGGCTTCGGGTTCATGGGACATTTCTTTTTTCTTTTCTTTTCTTTTTTAAGATGTGGGGTGTTGGGGGCGGATGTGATGTAGGGGGCAGACGAGCACTGTCACTGGAGCAGGCCTTGAGTAAAGGCGCAAGCGAAGACAGGGTCTCGCTTAATGGCCCCAAGCTCGTAGGCAAGGTCTCGCTGGAAAGCTCTGCATCCTAGCCAAAGGCAGGCTGTGAGGGAGTAGCCGGCTACACGAAACGGTGTCTCAGATGCCCACACATCCAGGTGCACATAGCATCAATAAAGCCTTAGCCACAACAAGAGAGCCCCGAAACAACTCGCCTTTAGGTAGCGACAAAATTCCGTTACGTCTCCCTCACAGATCTTGAAACCCTTCCAACTTTCTTTGTGTTTCACTATAAAATAAACATGCTGAGCTAGTTTGGGGCCACTTCTCCTCCATCAGAGGAAAGTGTCCCACTTGGCCCCAGCTTTCCTTTATGTTTTTGTGTCTGTGTCTTTCTTCATCTCTCTCGGGACCCTCAAGGTAGCTGCGCGGCCGGCAGTGGGGTACCATCCAGGGTTAGGGACACAAATGTTCATTATGCAAGTACCCTTGTTGATGAGGTGTGCCCCTCCCTCCCCTGGCAGTTTCCCTCAACTGCCAATCCCATGACCCCTCCCCTGGCCGTTTCCCACTACTGCCAATCCCTTTCTTATAGCATTATAATTGTTCAAGGTCCGCTTATGAGTGAGAACATATGGTACTCTGTTCTTTGTTTCTGTGATAGATCACTGAGTATGATAGACCCTAAATCCATCCAAGTGGCTGTGAAGTCCATATATTTGTCCTTCTTTATGGCTGCATAATATTCCATTGTGTATATGTGCCACGTTTTTTTAATCCAGTCCTGCTTCGATGGGCAGCATGGTTGGTTCCATGTTTTTGCTATTGTGACTAGAGCTGCAACAGACACGCATGGGCAGGTATCTTTTTGTAGAATGATTTGAGTTCCTCTGGGTATGTTCCCAGTAGGACGATTCCTGGGTCAGATGGAAGGTCAATTTCTAGTTCTTTCAGAAATCGCCACACTGTCTTCCAGAGATGTTTGCACTAGTTTGTATCCTGTGGGGCATTTTTAAGGGCGGGTGATTCTTCTCCTCCACATTGGGATGACAGAGCCAGGCCAGAATGGCTTAGACTGTGACTGAGAGTGTATATATTTTCTGCCACCTGCATACGGGCACACGCTGTGTTAGAGGCAGTGAGGAAGGAAGACCAGCTCTCAGAGGTCTAGGGCAAGATGAAACGTCTTCTGTCTTTCCCCTGCCTTTTTATCTTCTTTTCCCATTGTTGAGGGTGACTACCTTTTATCTCCTGCTTGAGTTCTGTCTTTTCCAAACTCAGGAGAATGCTTTAAATGCCAAAAATTGCCAGTAAATTATTTCTGACTTTTCCCATCTCTTATAAGCCCCTCTTTCTACACTGTACCCTAACTCAGATTCAGAAAGCAAGGTCATTTTTATTACTCTAACCTGCATTGGGAAATGAATAATTCTTTTTCCTAGGGGTTTTTGTCTCACTCTGTTGCCCAGACTGGAGTGCAGTGGCCACTCCCGGCCACCACAGCCTCGACCCGCTGGGCTCCGGCAATCCTTCCGCCTCAGCCTTCCGAGTAGCTGGAATTACAGGCAGGCACTACCACGCCCGGCTGACTTTTTGATTTATTGTAGAGCTGAGGTCTCGCCAAGTTGCCCAGGCAGGTCTCGAGCCCGCCGGCTCAGGCCATCCACTCACCTCAGCCTCCCAAAGCATGGGATTACAGGCTGAGCCACCGAGCCCGGCTCATATTTCAACTTCTAAAGGTTGATGACATTCCTTGGTTCCCGACTCCCTTCCTCCATTAAAGCCAACAACAGTCACATCTCCCTCTGATCATAGCCCAGAAAAAAAACATGTGATTACTTTGGACCCACCAGGATGGGGTTTCCCATCTCAGGGCCCTTAACTGAATCACATCTTCCAAATCCCTTTTGCTGTACAAGGCACCATCTTTGCAGGTTTCACAAATTAGGGTGCAGACATCTTTGGGGGATCATGTTTCTGCCAACTGGAGAGGGATTTTTAGGTACTTTGTGGGAGATATTTTTACGTGAGATCTTTCTCATTAAGCTGCATACTACTCGTTTTTTTGGTTTTTTTAGTGTGTGTTGTTGTCAGTTTTTTTTTCCTCTGTAAGATGAGGGGAAGGAGAGGATATGAATCTGTATAGAAGGCCATTTTTTCCAACAGCTGTGCCTTTCTCCCTCAGAAGGACAGGTCAGTGTCCTCCTTGCAGTGACTTGGGATGCTCTCTGTGAGCTTTGGCCTCAGTGTTATTCCCAGTCCTCCAGTATAATCTACCCTCACTGAAAGCTAAGACGATTCCAGCACCCATGCTCCCTAGTTCCCAGGTGCCATCTTGCAACCCTTTGGAGTAGGAATGGAGGGAAATCCAAGACCTTGGAAGCAAGACAGCCTGAATATCTCGCTTCCAGTACCAGGAACATCGAGAACAAGTTTATGATCGGCTCTTGTTTTAGCGCTCAAACCAGAAATGTCTGTCTGATTATGTGAAATCAAGGCTATTTGGTAGCATGGTAATTCTTATGTATACAATTCACGGTAACTCCCACATATAACATGAACACATATATATGCTTTATACATATAAACATTTGCCACACTGACTTTATTATAGGATTTATTTTATTATGTACTCCAACTTGTAGCACGTACTTTATAACGTTGTGCTTTGTATAGCCCGCTTCGACTTAAGAAACAATAGTGCCAAACATTGGGAAGTGGAGTTAACAGTGGTGTTCTCTTCTGATTCGTGTACACTCTGAGCTGAAAAGAGAACAGAAGTCACTAATTCACAGGATTTCCGGTGGAAGATGCTTTTCTTTGCACATTCCTCCTTTTGTCAGTTCTCCCACCTTTAAATGTGTAACCTAAAAGTAAGCTATGTATTTTGAGACCTGAATGAATTGTAAAGTAGCCTTAAAAGCGAAGGTGACATTTAATTCTTGATCATATGCCTGTTGGTCCAACAGAAGACTGAACTGGGGAACAGACTTGTCTTTTAGGCATTCATTTTGTTTTCCTTGGATTTCTTGTACAGAGTAATTCCAGGGGGCCTGCCTGGTCCTGGGGGATCCTGGCAGTGCTCCCCCTGGAGCACAAAGCTCAGCCTCAGCATGACCTCGCTTAAGGGGCAGCTCTTTGCCATCTGACGAATACTGGTTATCATGTAAGCCAAACAGCCAGCAGGAGCTAGCTTATACTAGGGAGAGAAATAACGGAATTTTTTTCTCCCTGTCAAGGTTTATGGAAGCCCCTGTACTTTTATAAGTTCCAGGCATAGATGAATAATCATCCATTGATTGATTACACTTTGTAAAATGCTTGTGAATGAGGTTACAGAATGGGACAACTTGCCAAACATGGACTCCTCCTCCTAAGTTAAAAGTCTGACTCTGTGTCTAACCTCCTAAGTTAAAAATATGACCCTGTACTAGGTTAACCTGAAGTCTGAATGGAGCCATTGCTTGGAAAACAACTTAAGAAAATCTCTTCAAAACAGATGTTTCGGGATTACAGTTCACCGACAGCATGGGACACCACAGATGGTTTACACGTGGTTTAGGCTTCAAGAGAAAGGACTTCCTTGCGGGTCAGTGTCTTGCTCTGCCAGATGGAAACAGTATGCTTCAGTGGTTAGACAACATTCGAGAATCATGTTTTTATCTGGAAGTGGATTTCTTACAGCACAGGTCAACCAGAAACATGCTTAGGCTTTGTGTGTCATTGTGAAGTTAGTTGTCTGTTAAACTGAGAAATCAAGTCATTGTTCGGTGCAGGAGCCCATGCTAGTCCTTCCCCAAGAAGTAGTAGCTATCAGATAGAACTGTGTTTAATGTCCTGTTGTAGTCCCAGGTGTTCTAAATTGCTCGCTGTAATTAAATGAATGTCAAAATACAAAAAGATGTACCTTGGGTATAGAAATCTGAGAACGGTCCATGTGGAAATAAATATATATAACAGTAAGCAAAAGTGAGTTAAAACTCAGGGTTTTTTTTGTATGTGCATTGGAATGTCAAACATACAACCATCAAGTGCAGAGAATTCCTTGAAAGTATGACCTTGTCTCACTGATCAACAGATACTAAGCATTTAGTAAGTAGTCATTTTTTTCTACCAGGATTTACATGAGAAATTAGGCCTGTCAGTCAATTTCAGTTTACTATTCATCTACTAGCATATGAAGACGTTAGAAAGCTGCCGTGCAACGGTCGTCTGTCTATTTCAGGGAAATATTCAGAATATGCAAGATAGAGGAGGCTGGTATGGCATGTAAATATTCAGCAAGTTTTTCTCCAACTTATTGCTATTTTTGGAAAAAAAATTTCAATGATCAGGCCAGGTATTATCTGTTAAAGAACAGTAGGTATAACTTCCAACCTTGGATGCGTGTTGGTCATATTAATCCGAATAACTGAACCTGAGAGATGCAAATGTTCTCTCTGGCCTGACCAGCTGGTACATACACAACTTCTTCATCTGTGAGGTGGACACTCTTAACTGAAGAATGAAACCAACTGAGGAGCAAATCACAGCTGCAAGTTTTGCTTTATTCAATCAATGATTTCTGAGTTTAAAAACATACATATTTCATAATACACCATGCTGATGGTTTACCAATTCATCAAACATTTTATTAGAAAGACTTTTTATAATAATGTTATTAATCTTTTATCAGACTTTTCAGTAGCTAAAACTCAGTTTCACCATGACAGTTAGAAGATACTATACTTACATAAATTAGTACTAAAGAGAAAATTTGGAAGTATTTTCCACTCAAATGTTTCAAGTGCTTCCCTTATTGTGAATCTCAAATCTCGTCTTGAGATGCCTTAAAAGTAGTTTGGTCAAGTGATTTATAAGAGAGTTTATGAATTTATGCATTAATAATAATATTCAACTTCCTTAGGCACTATAAACTAACCTGGTCATTTAAAAGAAAACACAACTGCATCTAACATGCCCAAAGACCTTTACCAGAATTGGTTCATGAAAACGGATAGGCATTTACCATTCCCTATCCTTCCCTATTAGAAAGTTATTTTATGCCACATCTGCATAGTTATAATTGTGACTTCCATTTGGAGATATTAAATAACCACAGTGTAATCACAATTTCTCCAGGAGCCTTCCTGAAGTTAAGTTGTTAGACTGAGAATTTCCTATAACATTTGGAAGCTGTTGCTGTCTCTTCCTCACTTTCTAAATGTTAAAATGCACGAAGTTCTTGGAATCAGAACCATTAAGTGATTTCTTCCTAATTCTGTCTGTTTCTGAGTCTTCTCATTCTGAGTGTTGTTATGTAAAAGCCTGAACAACAATACTGATACAGTCAAAAGCAACAGAAGCTTTTGGTTTTTTTATACCAAAGGGAATTAACTGTGATCACTTCATGCACTCTCTCTGTTTGGCATCATACCCTCACATACTGCAAAGTAGGAGTAGACCGATACTTGCTGAGCACTTAGATGCCATTATTTATCAGGATTTGAACCAAGGTAATAGTCAAAGAAAGCCTCCTTTGACAAAAACAAAACAAAACAAAAAACTTAAACTCCAGTTTGCTACAAATCTAGCTAAAGCAGAACAGTCCACTTCCTCCTCCCCCTTCCCTCTTCCACCTCTTTTCTGCCAGGGAGATTCCATTTCTAAGGATTTCTCAGAAAATAATGTAATCTCTCACTCAAAGTCAAGGCATTCCAGTTTAATGTTACTGAAAGTCTTCCAAAGCTCATGCTCTAGTTACATCCTAATAAAAGCGTTAGAGTAATAGCCAGGTGGAGTCACTTTTTTTCTTGAAGAAAAATATGCTCTTAGCTATGTTTCCATTTATTCTTCATATTTATTCTTCTACCTGTGTCTTTGGAATGCATGTAAGGGCCAGGCACGGTGGCTCAAGCCTGTAATCCCAGCACTTTGGGAGGTCGAGGTGAGAGGATCGCCTGAGCCCAAGGGTTTGAGAACAGCCTGGGCAACTTGGCAAGACCTCGTCTCTGCAATAAATCAAAAAATTAGCCGGGCATGGTAGGGCTGGCTGCTTGGAAGGCTGAGGCAGAAGGCTCGCTGAAGCCCAGCAGGTCGATACTGGGGTGAGTGTGCCACTGCACTCCAACTTGGGCAATGGACTGAGACTCGAACTCAAAAAAAAGAAATGCACGTAAGATGCTGAAAGTTCATGACATTTCTAGTATATTCCATCCAATACATATCCCCACCTTCAGAATTGAAAGTTATGATATTTTCAGCCAGGCTCGGTGGCTCAGCCTGTAATCCCGCGCCTTTGAGAGGCTGAGGTGAGTGGATTGCCTGAGCCCGCGGGTTCGAGACCCGCCTGGGCAGCGAGACCTCATCTCTACAATAAATCAAAAAATCAGCCAGGCGTGGTAGCACATGCCAGTCATTCCGGCTACTTGGAAGGCTGAGGCGGAAGGATCGCCGGAGCCCAGCAGGTCGAGGCTGCGGTGGCCAGGAGCGGCCACTGCACTCCAGTCTGGGTGACAGAGTGAGACTCCAACTCAAAAAAAAAAAAAAAAAAGAAAGTTATGATATTTTCTAAAGTTTCAAATAAAAACAATTTAATTTTAAGGTTTATCCCTAGAACTACAATCATTGTTAGTCGATTTATATACCAAATTCTACAGTGTTATCTCATTTTTATGACCAGAAATTTGTCCTTTTTTCCTCTTAATCTCTGCCCCTAAAAATATCAAAATTAAAAATACCAAGACTATTTAATAAATTGTATCACAACTCTTAGCACACTCCAAATCTTACCACAGGACTTTTGAATCATCAAGGAATAATCAAAGTTTCTGTATGATAGAATTGCCATGAACTATGATATTATCATTTTATTAAAAAATTATTTGAAAATTGGTTATTATTACAATCAAAACATTCCACCGCCTGACCTAGCTGTATTGCATAGAATTGGCTATGTTTTTTAAGTTGTTTTTTAAAAATATCCATCTGACAATACAGTGGGTACCTGGTCCACTAGCAGGGAGTGTAAGGGCCAGCTATCAGTTCAAACATCACCTGCATGCAGCCTAGTTATGTAGTACCCCACAATTCTAAAATAGATAATTAAACTTTGGTTTTTAAGTACACATCATTTTATTTTCCTTTTCTTTTTTTATATTTTTCCCTTAACACTTAAATTACTTGGGTAAATACCACCCTTTAAAATTTAGATACTATCTGTCAAATAAGAAAGATGGAAAATACGAAGAAAGATAACCAATGACACAAACCTATGTAGATTATTTTTGTTGTTGTTGAGGGTACAAAATTTGGTTTTTCTCAAAGATAGCTATGGGGTAGGGCAGAGAGATCCTCATTCCCTAATTTTTTGGGGAGGAGGAGGATGGCTAAACAACAAATATTTATTTTCTCAAAATTCTGGAGGCTGGAAATTCGAGATCAAGGTATAGCAGACTTGATTTCCAATTTCTTCTGGAGCTTCTCTTCTTGGCTTGCAGAAAACTGGTTTCTTATGGTATTCTCACACGGCCTTTTCTTTGCATGTACCTCGCCTTCTAATTTTTTTAGACAACAGTGGCAGCCATCAGAAGGTCGCTCTTTGTCTTTTACACCATCCCTTCCGAAAGGTCGTGTTCTGGTTCTCCTATTCGGCAAAACCTAAATCCCACAGAAACTAGGCCTGAATGGGTAGGGTCAGCCGTGTGAGCCACCAACCACACAGGGAGAAAACTGAACCTTAAATGTTGCTGAGAATCACCTCCTTTCTTCCAGGGTAAAACCTTTCCTTTTGAGCACTGACTTCTGACTCCTGGGAGAAGGTCTTTTCACCTCTACAATTCCTCACTTCAAGTTCACCTTGATTTTTACCTCTCTACCACTAAGTCCTTTAAAATAGACTTTTGGTGGTGGCTCTGCTTGTGGGTGAATCTGAAAATCAGAATATTGCAGTAACACAGAATAATGAGGAAATTAAAGTGCCACCATTGCACTTGGCCAAGTTGAGGACTTGAGCTCGGATTTGGACCCAGGTCTTGATTTGTAAAGGTACCTGAGTGAGGACGCAGCAGGATGAATGCCATTGACAGAAAAGTTTATTGTTACTCAGTTCTCCTAGAAACATAAGGCACAGAGGCCACACAGGCCAGGTGGGGACGTGCTGGAGTCAGGCTGAAGCAGGAGTGAGGGACAACATGGTCCAGACACCTCAATGGGTTTTCTGCCAGAAAAGCAAGGCAGGGCAGGGGAAACAGCTTAGATTGGCTAGTTTGAGTAATGTCTCAGACTCTAGGCTATAGGGGTGTTCTCTAGTTGTCAGGTGCCTGGCCCTGCAGGATTAGGACTAGAGGAGATTGCCCCTTGGGCTGCGAGAGCCAGATAGATGGGGTGGTTCAGAGCATGCGCTCAACTGGTTAGTTTGCATAGGGGAGGTGTGCTTCCAGGGAACCCTTCGATGTCTCTAAAAATTGGCTAGCCCTGGGAGGGGAAATCTCTCCCCACCCAGTGAGGACCCCAATATTTTAAAATATTAGAAACTATAAAAATCATGGTTATTGCAATTGATCTTCTGATGTTTTGACCTAGTAAGAAAATTTGAGAGTGATGATAATGGAGACTATTAATGAATAGGAAATAAGTTGCCCTAAATAGCATAAAAAATATTTTATGATGAGAGAAGGAAGGAGGAACACGGGTAGGAGTCCTTGAGGCTGGCCCACAACTAAGTTTCTCATTTACATGGCATTAGTCAAGAATATAGACTAAAATTTGGGGGACCTCTAATAATTTTTTGGTGTCTCTTAATTAAGCCAGTTGTCTGGAGCCTGTCAGGGATACGGAAGTTCTGGTGAATCCTTCTCCAGGGCCCAGCATTATGTATTCTGAGAAGTGAGATGTGTGTTTTGGTTACTTCCTGAAATGTCTTCAACTCTGAAGAGAATAAAGGGTTTCCTGGCAAAGCTTTGTATTGTATTGTGGCTGCTGTATTTGTGGAGACGTGGTATTTTGATTTATATTTTGGGTATCTGCGAAGCAAGAGATTCCCGGAGTTTTTTTTAACCCCAAAGGGAACAACTCTTAGGCAATGGCCCAACAATTTGTAAGAAAGGTGAAGTTGGGGCCATTTGCGGACCGGGGCATCCAGCATTAAGACGATTGCCTAAGTTTAGCCATTTATGCTGACCTTTGGGTCCCGTCCTTTATTAGGGATAAGCTGGCTCAGGGATGGAACTCAGCTACACTCCACTGAGTGCTGTCATTTTCGTGAGTGTTGGCAGTGCCATCCATACTGTCTAGGAACGCCTTTTCCCTCAGTTAACAACGCTCCCTGGCAGCCAAGGGGCCTGCTTTGGGGGGTGGCCTAACAAGGGACTGAGGACAGGGGAGGCCAACCTTCTGCAGGTGGAATATACCAGAGGGTCCAGGTTTGGCTGCATTCTGTGTTGAGAAGGCCTCGATAGCTGTGCCGAGTTTGTGGGATGCTGCTTTCATGACCCAAAGCATAATGGGCAGCTGGGTATTGGGAGAAGGGAAGTCACAGGGGGTCCGTGAGATTCTCTGTGTCCAGAAGGCTCCAATAAGTACTCAGCCATTTATTGCTTTAGTGGGGTATAGCACGAGCCTGAGAGGGGCCATTTCTTGCATCTGAAACCCTTGAGCAACTTATATCCATCCGAAGTAAGCCAGAGATCCCAGAAGACCTGAGTAAAGCTTGCCAAAATTTCTGTAAAGAAGGAGTCTCTGAGGGCACTAACAGGAATGCCCAGTGGTTTTAATTTGGTGAGATTTTAGGACAGGGGCAGAACGCCCCCTAGGCTGTGAGAGCTAGATAGATGGGGTGGTTCAGAGCATGAGCTCTGAACTGGTTAGTTTGCATAGGGAAGGTGTGCTTCCAGGGAGCCCTTCGAGGTCTCCAAAATTGGCTAGCCCTAGGAGGGAGATCCATTTAAAGCAAGCTGATTTGTAAGCAGCAGCATTAGTGAAATTAAGTAAAATTTGTAAAGAGGGCTACATTGCCATCAGAACACAGACTTGTATGTCCTTAATGAGTGTGCCAGATGAGACTCCTTGGAAGAAGATGTCATTAATGTCACGTCATACCTGTTTTCCTGGAGAAGGCAGATGAGGTGAAGCCTTGTCTGCCAAGAGGGTGTGCCATGGTGAAACTGTGGTCCCGTGGGTGGCCTGCAAAGGTATGTGTCCCTTTGGAGGCAGAGGCAAACGGCAGCTGAGAGGTTGCTGAAACCGGCACTGAACAGAACATGTTAGCCAAATCTGTAAGAGCAAAATATTTACCTGTTATTGATGGAATGGAATTAGTCACTTTAATATTACTGGACACTGGGTAGGGGGACCCTGATGGATACGACCACAGCAATAAGGCTGTAGTAATCCACCATGATGAGGCACCATTTTCAGGTTTAAGTATAGGCAGAATTGCGCTGTTAAATGGAGAAGCAATGAGGATCATCGCTTTATTAATTAGGTTTTAGATAATAAGTTTGAATCCTTGAAGATTCTATGTGAACTCACATTGGGCCATATAACCATTTTAACTGGGGGTCCACAGAATATCATTTTATCAAGCCAATTTGTAAATGCCAATGACTGACTTTAATTATAATGTATTACTCTTTATGTTAAAGTATCTGTGCCCAATATGAGATATTTTAGGGCACTGGGTGCTATGACCATGGAAAATTTAGGTAGGTAACTGTGAAAGTGAGACATGCCTACCTTTCATCCTATTTTATTTTTAGTTGCCATTCTTTTAAGATTATAAGGAGTACAGTGCTTACACTTAGTGGAATCCAGCTGCAACTATAATTGAGCTCACTGTTGATTAAGCCTATGAAACTTTGGCAATGGGTGAATTTCAGCAAATGCTGCAGTTGATTTAGAACCTAGGCTGCAGGGGCAAAAATACCAATCAGTGCCCTTTTATCAATGTTTTTAGTATATAAATCTTGTTGTACATCTATCATATATAATTATTATATATGATTTGTTATGTACATTTTTAGTATATACATTTTAGACGTCTAATTGAATCAAATTATAGATCTTGGTTTTAGTTTGGTTGTCTATGCTAGATACATATATAAGTTATGTATTTGCATTAAAATCTTCTATATAGATATATATAGATATGTGTATATATGTGGGTGTATATATGTATACTACACACACACACACACACACACACACACAGATATACACGATTTGTTAAGTTACCTTCATTTTCTCCCCCAGGTACTAGGGTTTTTTCTTCTCTCATTTTCCATTTTTTCTGATTTTGTAACGATTTAGTCTGAAAAAGAAGTTCCTAGCATGCTGAAAAGCAGTAGCTTTCAGGAGTGCCCAAGCACACTGACCAGGAGATTTACAGTCTCACGAGAGCTGAGAAACTTCTGCAGATCTCTGCAAGGGGGCATGGGAACAAAGTGCTCCTAGCCCATGCCCATAAATCTTGAGACACTGGTCTCCCTGGATGGGATCCTTTGTATCCCTCTGGGGTGGGGGAATGCGTCATGACAGCGGCAAGGCAAGCAGCAACAAAGAGAACTGTTCTTGAGGCAACATTTAAAGTTTTGGGTGCCATTTCACGTCACCAGTGGATCCCTATAAAGTGTTGGGAATAGAGCAATGCCCAGACTTGTTGCAGGACAGTGTGATTCATTGCTCAAGGATGGGAAGGAAGGACCACTCAATTGAGCAGCCCACCACTGATTTTGGTGTATTGGCTTGGTTATTAGACTCTCATCCCAACACAGACTAGCAGAGGAAGCACCTTTTTGCTCCCTTTTGGAAGGTGCCTCTGCCTCATACGCTAGCTAACTGTCCTAGTTGCCTCTGATGACACCAGGCTAGAAACTAGACATGTCTGCATAGGGAACCCAGTGAGACCTAGTGGATTGAATTACACATCCCAAAAGGTACCAATTAGGGGATTATGACATCAGTTTGGTTTGCAGCAACAAGGACTGAATGAGTTGTGTAGAGGTAGGTGCTGCCTTCAAGGTTCTCGTAGAATTGAGCTGGACTGTCATGGACGCTATGGCAGACACAGCATGAGCGGTGCAGCCAACACACAAATGTGCCAACAGCTGACCATGGCTGCCATGGTGAACTCGTTTAGTAAGCCAAGCATAGTCAAGAGACAAGGCACGCTCCTCCGTCACACATGGAGTCCCCCTGTCGCTGTCCCAATGCTATAAAAAATGTACCCAGGGGATTTAACGTATGAAGGAAGGGCTGCTGTCATTGAAAGAAGAGTTTATTGTTTATGTTTCTAGAGAAAGGGGGCACATCATGCCTTTCAGGGGAATGGGGAAGAATCAGTCAGGAGCAGAACCAGGGACAGCATTGGCAAGCATCTTCTTTGTCTTTTTACGGCAAAGCAAAGCAGGGCAGGGAAGACCGTTCAGATTGGCCAGTTTGAGTAATGGTTCAGGCCCTAGGCTACAGCAGTGGTCTCTAGCTGTCTGGTGACTGGTCCTAGGTAATTAGGGCAAGGAGATATTGCCCCTGGGATATAAGAGTCAGAGAAGATGGTTCAGAAGATGGGCTCTGGATTGGTTAGTTTACAAAGATATGCTCCCAGGGGAGCACTTTGCTTCTCTAAGACCTGGCTGATCCTGGGAGGGGCAATTTCTCTCAGTCAGTGAGGTCTCTGAGATGTCAAGACATTATAGGTTACAAAAATCCATGGTTAATATAAGCTTATCCTAGCATTTCTGGCTACAGCTTTTGGATACTTTCCAAATAAGTGGAATTTTCTCCACAGAGGTGTGGGCCTAGGCCTGTAGGCCTACCCTTCTGTGTATGCAGAAGATCCCGGCAGAACCACTGACCTGCAGTCCCGCAGTACAGGAAGCTTCTCTTGGTCATGGGTCATGCAAGCAGGGAGGGAACCCAAGAGGCCGTCCCCTAGACCTATGTCATCATCGAGATACCTGAGAAAGTTTGCTGCCATGGGTGAGTTGGCAACTGTGGCCTTTAAGGACAAAAATGGAATTTGCAACATGAATATCTCTAACCTTTTGTTTTTCAGGGATGATATTTTAAAATATATTTATTTATTTATTTTTTATTATGAAGTTGTGGGGTACAGTTAAGGGTTAGGTATACAATTGCGTTTCATTCAGGTACCCTGTTGATATGGGATGTTTCCCCGTTCCCAGACAGATATTTGCTACTGTTAATCCCATCTCCCTCCCCCCCCCATAGTTTCCCAGTACCGTCAGTCATTTTCTTATAGTATTGCATTGGATGTTTAAGGTCCATTATATGAGCGAGAACATGTGATACTCGGATCTTTGTTTCTGTGAGAGGTCATTCAGTATTATAGACTCTAGTTCCAACCAGTTGCTGCGAAATTCATGATTTTGTTCTTTTTTATGGCTACGTAGTATTCCATCGTGTATATGTACATTTTTTTAATCCGGTCCTCTTTTGACAGGCAGCATGGTTGTTTCCAGGTTCTTGCTATTGTGAACAACGCTGCGATAAACATGCGTGTGCAGGTATCTTTTTTATAGAGTGATTTGTGTTCTTCAGGATATATTCCCAGTAGGGGGATTGCAGGGTCATATGGAAGGTTGGTATTTAGAGCTTTTAGGAATCGTAAATGGTGCTGGGAAAACTGGCTAGCCACATGCAGAAGATTGAAACAGGACCCCTATCTATCCCCATGCACAAAGGTTAACTCCAAATGGATCAGAGACCTAAATGTAAAACCTCAAACCATAAGAATCTTAGAAAATGAAGGAAATACCCTCATGGAATTCAGAACTGGCATCCAATTCCTGAACAGAACCCGAAACCTACAGCTCATAAGAGAGAAGATAGACAAGTGGGACCTTATTAAACTGACAAGCTTCTGCAAAGCCGATGATTTTTTTAAATTGCATTTACCATACTATTTTAGTTTTAATAGTTTTGTCACATTTTATACAGTGAACACTTTAGGTCAGTGACCAGCTTGTCTCTCATACCATTTACCCCACACACAATTTTCCATTCAATGCTTAAAGTAGGTTTGAAATCTGTATACTCTATTCATATGTTCTTTCATGCTAGTGGTGGGTGGTGTCGTTAGCATCTTAATTTAATAGCTGTGGAATGATTTTACCAATGAATCTGATGTATGTATTTTTTTCTATTTAATTAGAAAAGCAGACTTTAACAAATAAGTCAATGTAGGTACACTTAAAAATTATATTTTACCTGTCTAGAGATAGGCAATGTGCTGTCACATTCATATACTATAGACCACGCATCTGGCCTGACTTATGTCTCCTCAGTTTGTCAGATTTAAAGAGGTAATAACAATATTTGACATTCTTTGCTGCTTAAGTGAGCAAACTTAAATGTTAACAATATTGTCTTCAGGGTTTCTTGTACTCTTCATTTTAATTAACTGGAATTGCATATCTAATATGTGATATCTGGAGTAAATAAACTTACAATGTTTGGTTTTGAATAAATAATCATGCCCAGGTAATAGTCTAGAACGACTGAAAATTAAATCAAATCAGTGAACAGGGTACGGTATTAGTGCCCCAGGACTGCACTCACAAATCACCGACTTTGGTGCTTAAAACAATAGCAATTTTTTCTCTCTGGAGGTTAGAAGTTCAAGATCACAGTGTCATCAGGGCAGTGCTTCCTCTAAGGGCTCTGGGAAGAATTCCTTCTAGTTACGGTGGTTGCTGGCACTCCTTGGCCTTCCTTGGCATGTGACTGTGTGAGTCCAGTCTCTGCATCTGTCATCACATGATCCTCTTCCCTCTATGTATCTAGAAGTTTCCATTTCCACAAGTCATTATTGGTCTTATATAACGTCAAGATTGTTGCCAAATTTGGGAAAACCTATACTGAATTATTTTATAGGTGAGCTGTAAGAGTCAGGTATTTCCCCCCATTTCCTGTGTCATGACTAATCTTAAGCCCTTTAGCACTGTCTGATAAAACTTTATGTAATGATGAAAATGTTCTATATTTGTGTTGTATGATATGGTAGCCACTAGCCTAGTGAGCACTTACAATGTGGTTAGTGTAGCTAAGAAGCTGAATTTTTTACTTAATTCGATTTTGACACTTGGCTTTTCGCCCAGAAAACTGCCCACTCCTGGCCCTATGGCCCCTTAGGGCCCTTGGTTGGGCCTCCTTCCAGGCCCAGTGACAACTATGTCTGCACACTGGGGTCTGAGCCAGTGACTTTGGTGGAGGTATGAAAAAAAATTGCCCACCTCACTCAGCCATCTGTATGTGCTCAGAATGACTATTGAATCGACATGTTTAAAAATGAAAAGGCACGTTCTTCTGGGTGAATTCATTTTTATTAGGTTCTTGAGACTTGGGAGAGCTTATCCTTTCTGTTCACATGAAGTCAGGTGTATCAGTCAGTTTGGGCTACGCGATGCTGTGGTAGCAAGAACAAGCATCCCCCAAACCTCGGTGGGTGGCAAATACTTGTTTTTTGGTTGCTGTGTTTTGTTTTGTTTTGTTTTTTACTAACGTGAAGTATGTATCTGTGGAAAACACCTGTGATCTCTGTCCCAGATCCCCTGATCAAAGTGATAGCATGAAAGTCTGGCCATCTCAGCCAAATATGGGACAGTTCTGAGAAGCAAGGTTAGCTCTGAGCTTCCCATGAACTCAGCTGACACTGTCAACTGCACTTGCAGTACAGCTGGACTTCTTCCTTTGCCCACTCCAACTTTCTTGCTTAGATATGAGTACCACAGATATTATCCCCAAGGGTACGCCTTAATAAATATCTGCAGGCTAACCTTTAGCTCAGCCTGTCTGCAATGGTTAGTTCGTACCAGGAGTGGGGTTTGGAGCTAGATCATTCACCACTCTCTGGCAATAAGAACCCCATGACTGGCAGTAGATGAAACAGACAGCATGGGTGTGAAGTAGCCATCCAGTTTTACAAAATTCACTAGTGGAGAATTTGGATAATGTACTAGCTCCTGCAATATATTAGGCCTTTGAGAAATATGGAGTAAGTGTTAATAATAACTAAGGACAATGAAATTGAATGGCTATTGTTAAAATTGGCTGATACTCCGGGAAAAGATAATAGAAGGGTATGAACAATTCATCACTAATCAAAACCATTTGAATATCTAGATTCCCCTAAGCCTATAGAAATAGCTTGGAGATGATGGTATAAGGATTCTTTCCTTCAGAGGCTGAGGTCATTGCCCCCTACAGATTTACCTCGCCTTCCCTCCCAGTCTCTAAGGCTATAACTAGAGTTAAAGCTCAACAAAACCCATTGGAATGTTCTGAACCTGATAGGGGGGGAGGGAATTACTATATTGCAAAGAAGCTATAAGATCCAGCCAACATGAACCAGCAGAAGCCAGGGGACTATGTGTAGGGTGAGATCCTAAGAGCATTTCATCAAGGGACTGGCCTAAAAGATTGAATAAGAGTGAGCTGACCAATTTAGAAGCACTCTCCTAGGATTCAGGTTTTATTTATTTATTTATTTATTGAGTTGGAGTCTCACTCTGTCACCCAGTCTGGAGTGCAGTGGCACACTCACGGCCACCCCAGCATCGGCCTGCTGGGCTCCAGAGATCCTTCCACCTCAGCCTTCCAAATAGCTGGACCTACGGGTGTGCGCTACCATACCTGGCTAATTTTTTTTAAAATTTATTGTAGAGTTGAGGTCTTGTCAAGTTGCCCGGGCTGGTCTCGAACCCACAGACTCAGGCAATTCACTCGCCTCGGCCTCTGAAGAACTCCAGGAGATGGGAGGATATCTGGTGAACGGCACACCAACAACACTGTAGTCCAAGCCAGAGCTGTTACTAGAAAAAACTGTTATGAACTCAGCTCCCTTGTGGCAATCAGGATGGTACAATTCTAGAACAATAGGTGCCACCTGGCAGCATGGAACTGCCAGAAGCCAGGTAAACACAATTACTGTGATGCGTCACCATGTCCGAGGGGTGGAAGGAGGGATGCTGCCGACTCATAGTTACAAAGATGGTTATTAAAACAAGGCATCTCTGGGGCAAAGTAGATAGACAGCCTGTCCCACTCAAAGAAATCCAGGAGTGATGTTCAGGAGGCAAAGGGGAGTTGCCCTAATAAAAATTAACATTCCCTTGTCTCACTTCCATATCTGAGCTGGCTTCAGACACAGAACCCATGGACTGAAGAGATGACTAGCTCCCAAGGAGGAAAGGCCTTCAGTGACCTGACCAGTTCCCCCCAGCCCTCCTCCGAAGGCACCATCGCCCATTCATTCAGGAGACAGTACCCTGGAGGAAGAGAAGACACTGCATTTCAAAGACTCTTGGGGTCTAAGTCCACGATGCCCCCCATGGTACCCTGACTAGCGTGGGGGACACAAGGACCAAGTAATAAATGCAGCCTATTCAGGATTAAGGTCACTGTGGGACATTTCCCTGGACCCTAAATATATAATTAGAATAGACACACTTTAGGCTATTTTGGCCTGAAAAGGAAGAGCTGTCATAGTGGGGCGCGACAAGTGGAAGCCTCTGAAACTATGTCCTCTTCCCCCAGCCACAATAGTAAATAAAGACGATATTGAGCCCGAGGGTTCGAGACCAGCCCGGGCAACTTGGCAAGATCTCGTCTCTACAATAAATAAATAAATACATAAATTAATTAATTAAATTTAATTTAAATTAGCCAGGTGTAGCCAGGTGTAGTAGTTACGGCTACTTGGAAGGCTGAGGCGAAAGGATTGCCGGAGCCCAGCAGGTCGAGGCTGCGGTGGCTGTGAGCATGCCACTGCACTCCAGCCTGGGTGACGGAGTAAGACCCCAATTAAAAAAAAAGAAAAAGAATAAAAAAGACAATATCATGCCCCAAGAGGGGTGGAGGAACTTCACATCACTGTTAAGTACCTGAAGGTTACAGAGGTGACGGCCCAGCATTTCTCCATTTCACTTACAATTCTGGCTATTGCAAAATCCTGGCGAATCCTTGAAAATGAGAGTAAACTCCGCTAAACTCAATCATGCTCTAGCCCCACTGCTGTCTATCATGCCAGATGTTATGCCTTTGCTAGGACATAGTAACTTGGACTGAAGCAAATGGTGGAGACATTGACTTTGCAAATGCATTTCCTATCAGAAAAAGAGGCACGTTGCTTTCATGGGAAACAAATAAACACACATTGGCAGTTTTGCACTGGGGCTAATGTTGACTCATCTGCCATCTGTCATCATCAGAGTCTGAAGTGATCTGGGCCATCTGGAAGTTCTGCAGATCATCACCTCAATCTACTGCATCACTGGTGACTTCTAATCAGACCGGATGGGCAAGAAGTGACCAGCAGATCAGAGGTCTAGGTAAAACACAGAGGCTCCAGAGGGTGGGAGGTATTCTCTACAAAGATGCAGGGTCTTGCCATGTCGGTGAAATTTCTAGGGAAACTCAGTGATGAGGGGCATTCTGGACATCTCACTCAAAGTAATGGACACATGATTGCAGAATTTGAGGCGCAGCACCTGGTCATCCACTTTGTATGGAAAGAAAAGTCCCCGTGCTGGCCCAGTGGTGACAGGGATGGAGACTGTGAATGGGCTTAACAGCATGGACACACACTTGAATCAAAGATGATGGAGTTACTTTCTCCACCAAATGTCCAATCTGCCATTAACAGAGACAAATGCCAAGCGTGGTGGCAAGCTGCCCACATGGATCCCTTCTGCCCTGGAAGGGTCAGTGATTCATTCTGCTGAAAACAGACACATGCTCTGGGTGTGGATCGGCCTCTCCTGACCTCAGGGCCTCCGTCAGGAATCATGGAGAATTTGCTTCATCGGTACTGAGCCCTCACCCATCATCGCAAAAGACCTGGAAATTCTCCTTAAGGCAAAAAGACACCAGGGTGGGCTGTGACTGTGGTTTCATGTCATCTACCGACCAGTCAGGAACAGCTGGCCTCCTAAGAAATTGGTCTGGCTGTTAAAAGCCTAGTGCCAGCTCAGAGGATCTACTTTACAAGAAGGGGATTCCATCCCCCAGGACACAGGAGACACCTGGAACCAAGCATCTTTGTACGATGCCATGTCCCCAAGCAGGAAAACTCCACAGGTCTGGGAACCAAGGGGTGGTGACTTCCACTCCCAATGAGCCACTTGGATCATCTGTGCTTCCCATGCCCTGAATTCTGAGGGGATGGGTTACCTCTGCAGGGTAGATGCCTGGGTTTCCAAAGGGAGATTTCCATCTGGGGCACAGCCACCCAACCCCTCACTTGAACTCAATGTGGTGGATTGAATGCTAAGGTCACAAGACAACCCGTGCCTGATTTGAGCTGGGCCCCAGGCTTCCCGGATCCCTGCCTCTGGCCTGGTCACAGTCTCAGGTTCACTGCAGCCACTGCGGTCTCTCAAAACATGTGACCTCCAAAGAGTGGACCCAGCTGTGCTGTGGGGGGTACCCAGGAGACTCAGCACAGCGTGTGTGGTGAGCACTCAGCACACAGTTGCATCACAGCATGGGTGGCTGCAGAAAGGAGACTGCTCAGGGGTTCCCACAGCCCTGGGACTGGGGGAAAAGGGACAGGGCAGTGTGTTTTGGAAGTGGGGTCACATACACCATGCACTGGTGTCCCTCCTTCCTCCAGACGGAGGTTGCGATCTCTTTGTTCTATGCATACTGTGCTCCTGTTTCCAGGAAAAGAGATAGAGACACCCCCCACCCTGGCCCCTACCCAGCCGGGTCAGGAAGGAGAGTGTGTGTGTCTCACAGGCCCCTACGCCCAGGGAAAGTGAGGGACCTCGTATCCTGAGGACCCTGAGACCTGAGATTCCTAACATGGCCTGAGGTCACCCTCTGTGGCCTGACAGTCGCTACTGCCCCGCAACACGCAGGGTGTCAGCCAAGCCAGAACCAGCTTCACGGGCCTGCAGAGGGTCTGCTCTGCTTGCTGGCCCAGGCCCTGAAAATGGAAGTCCAGGGGTGCCCTGAAACCCACCCTCAAGGCTGCACAGGGGTCACCTGCCACAGAGCCACCCGCCCTGGCAGACTGTCCCTCCACTGTCTCTCTGTCATGATGAATCAGCCATCTAGGGGTACGGGAGATGCAGGGATGGAACAGAGTTATCTGTGCCCCCAACACTGAACTCAGCTCCTGTCACGAGAAGACTTGTGGAAGGAAGGAGGGGGGGAGGAAGAAAGAGACAGAGAAAGGCAGGAAGTAGGGAAGAAAAGGATGAAGAAAGTAGGAGGAAGGAAGCGAGGCTTGGATTCTGGTAGAGACCTTTTCTGATTCAGGGGTTCAGCACTACGGCCCTCCGCGTCAAGGCTGTGCATGCTCAATGTCACATCAGACTCTCAGAGCTCAAGGGGTACTCGGGGTGCTCCAGGCATCAGAAGCTCTGCCAGGGCTGCTTCCCAGAGTCTTAACCTTCCTTTATCACCTTTGTCAACAGGTGGGTCCTGTTCCCCACCCCCTACCCCCGCTCAGCTCCCTTCCCTGCTGAGGTTTCCCTTCTTAGTGGTGGCCTCTAAGAAGCTGAACAAGGTGGCAGCTGGTACCCCAGGGTCAGGTGGCCTGTACCCTGAGATCGGGTGGCCTGAACACTGTGATCAGGTGGTCTGTACTCTGTGATCAGGAGGCCTGAAAAAGTGAGTTTTTATCAGCTGAGGACCCAGAAGCACCCTGGGGTCTGACAAAATCTCACAGACTGGCACGCAGGGCGAGGAAGGATGCCCTCCGGAGTGTCCTACCTGACCCTTCTGAGGGAAGCTTGGTCAGTCCTGTGCTGGCTGCTGTTTCCAAGGCAGGACTAAGAGAAGCAGGACCGACTAGGGTTTGGGTGCCGCCACGAGCAAGTGATCGGTCGGAAGCAGTGTTCCCTCAAGAGGGGCGTGATGGCATCTTCCAGCTGCAGCATGACCTTGGGAGGAATGGGGTTTTCTGTGGGCATCGCAGCTGGCTTTACCTGAGTCTGCCCTCCTGGCCGGATTCACAGCAAGTCTGCTTTTTTTCTCTTTTTAGTCTACGACGATTTTTACCTTGCCACTAAGGAAGGTGTTCAAGAAGATATAGAACAAAAATTCACCCCAAGTGCAAACCCCCGAGCACAGCACCGTTCCCTATATTTATTTTGTACCTCCCATAACAACCCAGACCGTCTTCTTCACATGGCTGTCACACAATAAATGCCTGTAGAATAAACGAACGCATGCAAGAACGAGTGAGTTAGTTGCATGTTTTAAATAACATTTTTAAAAGGATTTTTCATGCGCAAAATGTTTTAGATATACTATCACACCAATTTTATGAAACTGGTGTATCACATATCTCTTTTGTTATATTCCAGGCACCTCAAAGGCAGAGATCCTTTCTTAATTCATCTCCCAGTGTCTTGCACTGAGTTCAGTTTTGAGGCTTTCGTGGTTATTTGGTAAATCAATGAATAAAGGAAAAAGGGGAGGGACAGACAGTAGGAAGAGGATGAACGGAAGGCATTTTGGTCAGTTCCCTTCTAAAGGCAAGAGAGGAAAGGTGAGCCTATGTGTTCTGTGCCATCTGCTGGACATTTTTCAGTACCTCAGGGACTGAAGCAGCAGAGAGAGAGTCCCTGGTTTCCCAAAGATTTAGGCTATATTGGCAGAGATCTGGCGACAAATGACTTCAAGATGACAAAATACAGGCCAATTGGTTTTGGAGCAGAGTACTTCCACAGCCCCACCCCAGATGTTTCTCATTGTCACAATTCCTAGACAGAGTGACTTCCCTTTGCAGAGAGGCCCACTGGAAGTTCCTGGTTATAAACTCCATTTTCCCACTGATCTATAGTGTGACCTATCATGATTTCTGGATGATCTTCCGTTGGCAGCATGTCACACAGTCTTGCTTGAAGTGTCTGTGCTCAGGACTTTTTTCAAGTAATTAATACCTGAAAACATTTTTATATTAAAAACTACCGAAGGCCTCAATCCAGGTGTGGTGGTTCACACCTGTGATTCCAGCACTTTGGGAGGCTGAGGTGAGAGGATGGCTTGAGTGCAAGAATTTAGGACCAGCCTGGGCAATATAGTGAGATGTCGTCTCTTAAAAAAATTTTTTTTAATTAGCTGGACATGGTGGCATGCGCTTGTAGTCCCAGGTACTTGGGAGGCCAAGGCAGGATAATCACTTGAACCCAGGAGTTGGAGGCTGGGGTGAGCCATGATCGTGCCACTGCACTCGTCTGGGTGACAGAGTGAGATCCCAACTTTAAAAAAAAAAAGTACCGTAGACCTCCAGAAACCCTGGAGTGAGTCCTTTTATGAAACCAAAGATCTTTTTACAAAGCCAAAGGATTTATCTGTTTTACATATTTAAATGCTTTTTAAAAAAAATCCTGGACGTAGCTGTACAAACAGTAAAAGATGACATACTGATCGTTGTTAAACTGAAACTTCCAGCCGGGCTCGGTGGCTCAGCCTGTGATCCTGTGCCTTTGGGAGGCTGAGGTGAGTGGATTGCCTGAGCCCGCAGGTTCGAGACGCGGC
>NW_007245995.1:32601-44858 GCF_000164805.1 Carlito syrichta
TCAGGTGGAGGGTTTCTCTTTGAGATTATAAAAGCAGCAGTAGGTCGGGAAAGGAGGAAGTGCCCAGGAAACTCCAGGGCAGGCTTGCTTATTGAGACACAAACCCTTCCCAAGAGTGGTGGCAGTGACAGTGGCAGCGGCACCCCCCCTCCTCGAAAAGCAAGTTTGGTGGTGTTCTCCCCAGTTATGACCAAGCGTTGATGATGACCACAGTAGCCTCTGGGCCCAGGTCCGGAGCTTTCGCCACGTCCACGGGATTCAGAGTCAGATCTGGGTTCGGATTTTGTCTCCAGGTCTCACAAGCTGAGAGGTAACATAATCTCACTAAACCTTCTTTTCCTCACCTGCAGAATGGGAATAACAACCTCTACCTGGCAGGGTTATCGTGAGTTCATGTAAATACAGTAAGCTCTGAAGAAGTGGCAGGTCTTGTCATCCCCACTAGTGATGGGTGGGGCTTCCCGTTGTCTCTGTCTTCATCTTCCTTTTCCTTCTTAGGAATATGCCCAGTGTACAAACTACAGCTCCAAGCCTGCCTTGCAGGGAGAGATGGCCAGCAAGAGAAAAGGGAAATGATCGGGTGAAACCGGAGCATACGCTCCTGGAATGAAGGCCTATGCCTCTGGCAAATGACCTTTTACCTTTCCCCCTTCTTTCCCCTGCCTGGGACTCAGAAGTGATGGGTGGAGCTCTAGCTAACGTCTTGTGACCACGACGTGGCCTTGTGGGCAGAAACCAGGCTTCAGGACTGATGAAACAGAAGGAAGAGTTGACATCTCACATCACACGGCGGGGACTGTCGCAGCCCTGAACCACCTGCTTCTGAGAGGTTCCAGGTTGTGTGACAGCAAGACGAATCCACCCTGGTTAAGCCCCCATGACTCGGCAGATGTTACCTGCACACATGCAGTTCCTCACTGAGTCACACTGTTAGCTGAGTGGCTTTAAGGAGAGACCTTTAAACACTGGCCCTCACTTTCACGTGTCAGATGTGGGTGTGGCTTCGATAACCACGTGTGCTGTTCCAACTCTCCCATGACAGGCCACCATTTCCAACTCCTGAGTCTGGAGGTGATGCCAAGGCGGAGCCTCCTTGGTCTCACCTCTCTATCCTTCCGCTCGGATGCAGCAGCCTGGTTGGGAGGTAGAGGAGAGGCCTAGAGCAGGCATCCTGGTCACCTGTTGCCGCTCCTCCAATGTTGCCTGAGGGGGGCGCTCCCAGCCCACCTTCTGAGTTCAAGGTCTCGGTAGCCAGCAAGTGAGGAGGAAATGGGCCTTGCCAGTTCAGAACCCTCCTCCCAGTCAGACCTGCTCCTGCTAACTCTCCTCCTCGGTGGAACGAGAGTAAAACTCCTAACAAGGGCAGCCATCTGAAGAAATAGTCCGCAGTCACAGCCAGTGCCCAGTCATGGCCACATGGGGTCACTGCGCCCTCAGGAATGAGGGACACCCGAGGGCCTGTCTCAGAAACGTTGGGGCTGGAGAGACCAACAGTTTGTGGAAGGGGTGGGAGATGCTCCTTATTTGCAAAGCTGAGCTACCTGGGACGTGCTCACGTCCCTCCCTGCAGCAAACAGGACAGGGTCTTATTCTTCCAAAATATGACTCTTGTTATGATTTTCACTGGTATGGGGTTTTGGAATTCCTGCGTACTCTTTTTTGCTTAGCAGCTGATGAGAGCTGCAGATCCTCTCTCTCAAAAGAGCTACACATGCCCAGCACCATCAATCAAGATCCTGGAGGGTGAGCGAGTTTCTGGCTCTGTCTGCTGGCTGGATGGTGCCTGGCTGGATGGTGCAGGCTGTGTGGCCGGCCCCAGAAGTGGGCTTGTGTCCCACTCAGGCTGGGTGACCTTGGGCACGCTGCTTCGCTTCTTGGAGTCTTGGTTGTCTTGTGCATAAAAATGGGAATTCTAATAACTATGTTGGTTTGGAGTTATGGATGGAGAGTACCTCTTGGTGCTAGGCACTTGGTAAGCAACCAGGAAATGACCGGCCTGGCTGGGCGTGGTGGCTCAAGCCTATAATCCCAGCACTTTGGGAGGCCATGGATTCGAGAAGAGCCCGGGCAACTTGGCGAGACCTCATCTCTACAATAAATGGAAAAATTAGCCAGACGGGGTAGCGCGCGCCTGTAGTTCCGGCTACTTGGAAGGCTGAGGCCGAAGGATTGTGGGAGTCCAGCAGGTTGACACTGGGGTGGCCATGAGTGTGCTACTGCACTCCAGCCTGAGCAACAGAGTGAGACTCCAACTCAAAAAAAAAAAAGAAAAAGAAAAAGAAAATATCCATGCTACTCCCAGTTAGGGAGTCCAGGAAGAGGTGAGGCCTAGGGAGAAAATGATGGCTCAGAGATAAGTTTAGACCCAAGTTTGCAGTAGACTGGCAGTTGCAGGAGGAGACCACAGGGAGTTCAGGTGACCCAAGGCTGCTGTCTAGGATGAAATACAGGTGCAGGAGTGGGCATGGGCATGAGATCATTGCTCATTCCTTGTTGTCGTGAGATACACCAGCAGTTCTCAAACCTTTACAAGCTCAGAAGCATCTGGAGGGCTCACTGGAACGCAGTTGCTGGGACTCCTGACACTGAATACTGTGCAGTTGTAACCAGTTCTTTCAGGGCATGCAACACGAGATCTGGACTCACTTCTCTCTGATGCCTGGTTTAAAACCAGTGGTGAGGCCAGGCTCAGGGGCTCAGCCTGTAATCCCACGCTTTGGGAGGCCGAGGTGAGTGGATTGCCTGAGCCCGCGGGTTTGAGACCATCCCGGGCAACTTGGCGAGACCTCGTCTCTACAATAAATCAAAAAAATTAGCCAGGCGTGGTAGCACACGCCTGTAGTTCCAACTACTTGGAGGGCTGAGGCAGAAGGATTGCCGGAGCCCAGCAGGTTGAGGCTGCAGTGGCCAGGAGCGGTCACTGCCACTGCACTCCAGTCTGGGCGACAGAGTGAGACTTCAATTCAAAAAAAAAAAAAAAAACAGCGCTGAGCTTCAGAATTTGCTTTTGGACGTCTCTAAATTTTGGTGTCGAGATGTCCTCTCTTTTATGAAGTATTGCTGGCGGCCGGTGGTAGATTCCTATTTTAGCATTCTCCCTTGGTGAAATAAGTTAGCCACCTCATGCCTGCTCCCCAATCTTTCTGAAACCCCCTCATCGGGCGCCAGGCATCTCCTGCTCACCTGTCCACTCTCTGCTCTGGCATCTGGCAGTGGATAGCAATGCTTAGCCAAGTGTGCTCACTTTTACTGGGCCTGTAAGGGGAGCAACAAGGTTCCCTCCCAGATTTCCACCTGCAAAAGGTGCATGCTTCTTAAGTTTAAGAAGGGCAAAGCAGGTACCACAGGGCTGGATGTCAAACGTCGGACATTCTGTGGCCTTTGGACACTCCTCAGAGAGCTAATGAGAGGAATCACCTTGGGCTGAGCCATTACAATGGCAGTGATGATAAAAATGTGATGACATCAGCAGCCACAGCGCTGACACTCGTGGGCTCCTTGCAAAAAGTCCATGAGGTTTCCACAACCATGATTCCATTTTACAGAGGAGGAAAGTAGACTTGGAGAGCTTAGGCGACTGCCTGCATTCACACATCTGAAAATGGGAGGACAGGCTCTCACCCCAGCCAGGGCATCTCCTGCACCAACACTACCCCCAGCTCTCTGCCCCTGGGCCCTGTGGGGTGTCTCTGAAGAGACAGTGCTCGCAGGACAGCTACGTGTGGAAGAGATTTTCCTTAGGATGATCTGATCCACACACCTTAAATTATCCGGATACTCTTGTCAAATGAGCATCCTCCTCAAATCCTCAGATTGGGGAGGGAGTCTAGGTGGGTTCTGAATTTCCCTGTCATTTTTGGAAGGCAGTATGTGCACCAGTCAAAGAAGAGACTTGACTGTGAGACCTGGGTGTCACATTCAGGACAGCTTTTTAATCTCTATCACTCAGTTTTCTCCTATGTAAAATGGGTGACTTTCTAGGGTTCCTGTGAAATTTTCTTTTTTTTTCTTTCCTTTTTGAGTTGGAGTCTCACTCCATCACCCAGGCTGGAGTGCAGTGGCACACTCACAGCCACCCCAGTGTCAAGTTGCTAGGCGCTGGCAATCCTTCTACCTCAGCCTTCCAAGTAGCCGGAACTACAGGCGCACGCTACCACGCCCAGCTAATTTTTGATTTATTGTAGAGACGAGGTCTTGCCAAGGTGCCCAGGCTGGTCTCAAACCCATGGGCTCAGGCAATCCACTTGCCTCGGCCTCCCAAAGTACTGGTCTTACAGGCTTGAGTCACCGAGTCAGGCTTCCTGTGAGATTTTGATGAGGTAGTGTATGCAAAGCACTTAGCACAGCACCAGGCAACTGACTGTTGGGATTTAAAATGAGAAAACCAGACTAACAGCTCTCCTGGGACAGAAACCTCCTCCCAGGCCACACTCCCGAGGCTTGCGGGTGGGCAGCCCCCAGCCCCAGCTGCAGCTTGGAGCTTCGTTGGACCCTTGAGATCCATGCCTGAGCAAAAGCAGAGGAAAGACAGCCTCCTCCAGTCCCTGAGCCAGTCGTCCTGGGATAAACAGAACATTGCCAGACACCGGCCCCTTGGAGCAGACCTTTCTGGGAGCACCTGCTCTGTCTCCAGCACTCCTCCCAGCACCCAGCGCTCCTGGGAGGTGTACAGGTGTTGACCGTGACCTGTTATGTGGGCTCTGTCAGGCCATCATGAGGGCTTTCTATTCTTGGAGCTTAGAGCGAGGAGAATGGACAAGCAGAAGCAGGGGGTAGAGGCTGGTTTGTGCTGTGTAGGACAGCCCTGACCTCCCGGCCCTCCCCAGACCGTGAGCAGACACCCCAGGTATTGTACTCTCCCTGCAATCCAGGGAGAGGGGGTTGATGAGAATCTTTGATGTCTGGGGATCCCCAAAAGGCCATCCCAGGGGAGCTGAGCCCCTAATCCTTCAGTCTGGACCCTCCTCACAGAGTCCCAGAGTCACGGACATGAACTGGTGATGCTGCAGGGGACACCCAGTTGGTTTTTGGTAGAGTTAATGAGGCCGGGAACAAAACCATCTGCAGCAAGCTGCGTCCTTTCAAGGTTTTCGGCTGTCGCTGTTTTTGCAGAATCTGATTCCGATGCTGACATCTTGTCACACGCTCTTTGGGGCTGAACACAGCACTGAGATTTAGTAGCAGTTTCTGATTTCATCCTGGCAACTGAGGGAGTAGCTCATTACCCCCTCCTGAGGTGAGTTCCTGCATTTTCATCCTGCTGGTGTGAGGCCTTCTGTAGCCGGGCCCTTGACCCTGCACTTGCTGGGCTGACGGAGCCCAGCCAGATACGCACCTGCAGGACAGGTGGGTCTGCCCAGGTGCAGGTGAGGAGACAGAGTCTGTGCCCATCCCAAGTGCGCTGAATGAACACACGCCTGGTGGAGCCCATCAGATTGAGTTTCCAGGTGGTATGTTCCCGAACACAGCTGAAAGTACATCCACTTTGCATAAAGGATGCAGCCGCTTATATAAACCACTACTCTAGAAATGAAGTGTTCTCAAGCAACCCCCTCGGGTCCCCTCCCGCTGTGGGAGCTTTTCTGTTTTCTCAATAAATCCTTCTTTAAAAAAAGAAAAGAAAAGAAAAGAAGTGTTCTTGTGAGTCAAGGGGCCCCAGGCACCGTTCTGAGCTGAGTGTACAGCAGTGAACAGGAGGGAGCCAGTGTCACCTCCTGAAGCTCACAGTCCTCAGCTTATATATCCTTCAAGCTCAGTCCCTCCACAGGGCCACCTCCATAACGAACTCCGTGTGGAGAATGGGAGGATGAATTGGGTTCCTTGTCCTCTGCACAGAACACAGCTGCAGCACACTTTTGGCATCTGCCTTATGGTACATTGTTACGGCCTCCTTAAATGAGGTGGAGGGCGTGGTGTTCTCAGGGGAGCCCAGCATTGCTGGGGGGTGAGCTCTCTGTGCAGGTCACTCTTTGCTCCCTTGGGTGCTCAAGCGTCTCAGGTTAGAACTGGCTGTGCTGACCCCCCAGAGCTCTAGCTCTGGGAACATGAATACAATGATCTGGAAACAAAGTACTGAATTTTGTTATTACTACCCACCCTGGGGATGCTGAGCCTCCCCTTCACCCCTCCGAATCTCTGCCAGAGTGTTATCTTGCCCAAACAATGTGGGGGAAACAACCAGGAACACCCCAATTCCAGAAAAAGGCAGGGGCTGCCTCCGTGCCACACTCAGCTGTCCTGGGTTGCCCTCCCTGCTTCCCGGGCCAGGTTGCCGCAGGGGTGGGAGGACACCTGAGAGGAAAATGCTTGTTCTTCTTGCGGAGAAAGCTGGCACTGAGCTCCTTAGGCAAAACAAGCATGGATCTGGGCTAGAAGGGGGCAGGAGTGCTGTGCCCACAGTCCACCACGAATGTGAGTGTCAAGTTCTAACTAGGCAGATGAGGGGGCTGCCCTTCCCCTAGGGTGAGAGAGGAGGAGAAATTCCATCCTCTCTGAACCATAAGAAAAGAGCAAAACCCCTGCTCCAATACTCTGCATGCAGTAGGTACTCAATAAATACATTTGGATCCATGACTGTTCATCCACCCAAGGCCCCCAGAGTCTGGGTCACAGGTTTGATTTTTCTGGGAGTCATGTGTTCAAAGGACTCTGTGTTCTCTTGACATGAAAAGGTACCTATTTTTAGCTTCAGTTCATGCACGCTACAGCGCGAATCACCTAAAACACCCTGCAAGTTAGAGAGCAGGGAGATTAATTGGACTCGGCATCCCTGGCATGAATCCAGGATTCTGAAGACTCTGGGATCCGAAAGCACAGGGTGTGAGGAATGCCTGTGCCAACCATTGAGAGGAAGGGTTCCTGCCCTCCTGGGTATCTGACCCACATATGTGTATTTAGTCCAGAAAAAAGAGGTCTTGTACATAGTTTTTCAATCTGATGAAATTCTACCTTCAAAAGGCACTAAATCCAAAAGCTAAAATGCAATAAAAGAAAATAAGCCATAAAGCCACAGGAGTGATTTTTTAGTTTAATCAGGAGACTTCCTGGCTCAGCCCTCATTCTTTTCCTTGCTCCAAATTCTCTCATCTACTGTGGTCACAGCTCCAACTATAAAGCATCTGATGGTGCCACCCAGGGTGCCAGGGATGGCCCTGAGCCTGTTACTAAAACTCCAGGGGTTGGGTGAGGGTCCTGTAGCTTACCACACAGAAAGCCAATCCCTGAGACAATAAGCATTGCCAGGAAAAAAAAAAGAAGCTTTTTATTTGGGTGATAATCGGCCAAGGAGAATGAGAGAGTGATTCTTAAATCTGTATTCCCATTTCACTGTAGTCGGGGGTTTATCCTGTGAGGCAGGAATGTAGAAAACAGGATTTAGGGAGAGACAGGCAGAGGAGTTGGTAAACAGGAACTAGGGCGGGGTAAGGAAGAGGAATTGGTTAACAGGAATTAGGGAGGCATCTCATTGTTTGCATCCAGGTGATCTCATAAGTTTCAGTTCCTTGATACTATAGGCCCGAGGGTCAGTTTCCTGAGAAAGGAACTCAGATAAGGCACATTTCAAGCTTCAAGACCAGGAGGGTGGATTTTTATGCTTATTTTTTAAAAAGCAAAAACAAAAAAACTGTAACCATTCATTCCATAGGGGAGTTGGGCTGGTTTTAAGCCCTGTGCATGTGCTGCCTCCAAGGTGGGTGCTTTCATGGTCCACGGTATAGATGGAACACAGGCAGAGAGGTGAAAAGTTGTACCACAGGCAATGGTGCAGCTAAGCATCTGAGCCCTACATTGATCCCACTTATTGATCTCTCTCCTCAGCAGGACATCTTCATTTCTTCAGCCCTTCCTGTACCAGCCTATAAGGAGCTGTGGTGGGTAATTTTATGTATCAACTTGACTGGGCCACAGAGTTTAGTCAGATGTTATCTGGGTATTTCTGTGAGGGTGTTTTGGGCGAGATTCACATTTAAATCAATAGACTGAGTAAAGCGGATTGCCCACCCTAATGTGGAGAAGCAGCTGAAGGCCCAAATAGAACAAAAGACTAGGTAAGAGAACACTCCTGCTGCTTGACTACCTTCACTTGAACTCAGACATTGACCTTTGCTGGTTTTTGCTTTTGTTTTGTTTGTTTTTTTTAATTAGAGTCTCACTCCATCACCCAGGCTGGAGTGCAGTGGCATGCTCACACTGAAAGAAGTTCGGCGCCAGTAATGACTCCACACCCGGCCAGGACCAAGAGATTTATTAAAGTGGCTGATACAGAGGAAAAGGAAAAGAGAGAGAGAAAGAGAGAGTAAGAGAGAGAGAGGAAGTGGGATAGAGGTGGGGGGAGAGCTGCAGAGAGGGAGAGAGTGACAGAGAGAGAAAGAGAGACCGAGAGAGAGAAACAGAGACCGAGAGAGAGAGTTGTGGGGAGGGGGCTGTATTTATCAGCCTGACCGGCCGGAAGGGGCCATGCTATGCTCCTATTGGAGGAGCTGCATGGGAGTAGGGTGGGGTCAATGCCGTGTTATGGTCCTATTGGATGCATAACAAAGCTGGGTACTGATTGGAGGCTTGCAGGTTTGAAATTGGTGCTCAGGGGAAGTTTGAAATTGATGCCTGGGGAAGGTTTGAAATTTATGTGGGGAGGTTTGAAATTGGCTGGCCAGCAATTGTGCTCACAGAAGCTGGGACTGAGGGCCTTTGTTGTCTGGTGTGTCGGCGCCATTTCGGGAGCCGCCCCTCTGGTCGCTTCCTGCACCTTTCATTCCCACCTTTTCTGTTTTTTATGGGGAGGGGCGTCGTTACTCTTTCTGGCTACTTCCTGCTGGTCGGGGACGTTGTGGGGGTAAGGTGGTGGAAGGGTGCAGAACCAGCCAGAGCAGGGCCCAAAGGTAGGCGCTGAAGGTGTAGATTTCCGCAGGTGAGAGTTCCATGAAGGCTCCTTGTAAGTGTAGGACAGCGACTTGTTCCAGCCAGTCTTCCAGTGGGTCCGAGGGCGGTAGTAACCAGCTGTCTTGGAGTAGACTGTGGAAGTAGACAGAAAGCCGGGAAGAGAGCATATCTAAAAGAAAAGTTAAATGATGTTATACTTTTATAACAATTGATGTGCTAGAGAGTGAAGTCCAGGTTATTCTGTCAGTCATCCTATGTTGGAGAGTAATCCTTGTGCCTGGAAGGAGATTTTAAAGTTTGTTAGCAATTTGGCAATGTTGTTAGGGAAATTAATTTACCTGGCCTTTAGGCAATTTAGAAGGGAGTGGGGTAGGTGTGGTTTTTGGAGCTTGCTGCTTATCTCACCCTAGAGACTGAATTAAGACCTTGAAGAGTTTGAGTAGCAAAGTTTTCAAAAGCATGTTATAACACAAAATCACAGTAGTTATCGTAAAAGTTACTTATTTAGCCAAAATGATAGTCCAACGATTTTGAAAAGAAAAAACCTCGCTCTTTTGTAACAAAGACAGTTGGGGGGGAGGGCTAATTAAACCTTTTTTGTAGCCTCGAGTGTTTACAGAATTTCTTTTACTTCTTTTCACAAACTTTCACCTACCATGTTTGACATACTTATACCATTTTTTGACATGCTCATACCATTTTTTGACATGCTTAAACCTTCTATTTTTGTTCTATACTTTCTTTAACCAGCCATTCTATTATAGAACAAAAATGTACTATACAATATTCTTTCCTATACAATTATTTATCTTTTCTTTATCCTTTCTTACTAAAAACATACCTTACACCAACAATTTCCTTTACATTTTTCCTAACCTTAGAGTTTTAACCAAAGTAATAAGTTTATATGTAATGGAAGTGCTTAGATAGGATCCAACGTGAAATTATTAGGGAATTTTAAAGCTATACAAAAGGCACCCAAAAGCACAGTGGTGGTGGCTCAGGGTAAAGAATAATATGAGTTCTAATTTTTGTCATAATGTCCCCTTTAATAATGGAGCTGGACACATTGCCATAATAAGGAGAGAGTGTGAAATATCTTATTTCCCAGAACACATGGAAGTAATGGCGTAGTGAGGGGCCTGGATATAATGCCCTGTACCCCCACAACCAAAAGGGGTGAAGGAAGGAGTGGACCAGGAAATTTAAGTAAAGCTAGGCACGTAGCCCCTGTATTAATAACACATGATATAACCCCGCCAGCTACTGATATTTCCACCCTAGGCTCAGTTGGTTTAATAGTTTGTTCTGAAGACATTGGGGCTACCAAGTTAGGGGCGAGTCAAGCTGACTGGAGCAAGCCCAAGAGATCCCCCTTTTGAGATCATGTAAGATGCCTGGTGTCCCTTAATTGCAGCAAGCCTCTGGGCCATGTGCTCTCCTCCGGCTAGGCGAATGAGGCAATCATGAGCCCAATGTCCATGATGTTTGCATTTGGGACAGGGTTTTGGGCAGGGCTTGACAGTCTTTGGCCATATGCCCATTTTGACGGCATCAGAAACAAACCTGGGAAGGGGGCTGTGTACCCCTTCTGCTATTGATCATCTGGGGTGGAAGATTATCAGTGGTAGCTTTTTCTGCTAAAGTGGTAGATAAAAGCTAAAGTGCTTCCTGCTTATGTTGGTGGTCCTGTATTCTTTTCTCCTTTTGGTTGTTAAAGATTTTAGAGGCTGTGTCCAATAGCTCTAATTGAGGGGTTTGTGGGCCCTTTTTTAAATTTTGGAATTTGCGCCTAATACCCAGTGCTGACTGGGAGATAAAATATATAGCCAAAAGAGTTTGTCCCTTTATAGAGTTTAAAGCAATATTAGTAAACTGTTAGGACAACTGGTGTGGCCTTGGTTTGGGTTACCAGAGGGCTACACTGGGGAACGACTGGAAGGGGAGGATATGGGGATCAAGCTGCCAGAGTAGAGGAGGGTGGGGGCAGGGGAGCCTGAGGCTGTTGAGGCTGCCTGTAAGGGGGCTCATCTGCAGGATTGAAATCTGAGATGGAGGAGGAGGGAGCAGAAATGGAACTTGTAGGGTCTTTAGTGGGGAGAGGGAAACTTAGAGGAGGCTCACACGTGTGTGGAACAATGGGAGAAAGAGAAGTTGTAGAAGAAGCAGTAGATGTTAGCATGAGTTGAGAGTGGAAGTTAGAGGGGTTACAATTGAGACACAAGCAAGGATGTTCACGGAGGAGAGAAAAGGACTGAATATATGGAATCTCTACCCACTGTTTTGAACGCTCACAGAAATTATATAAGTCCCAAATAATATCAGGATTGAGGGACCCCTGGGGGGGGTCACTGATTCTGGTCGTCTAAGGGGTATGTTGGCCAATCTTGTGTGCAGAAATGAATCAGGCATTTGGGTTTTATATCAGGAGAAAGAAAAAGTGTGGTGAGATTGTTTAATAGGCATTTAAGAGGGGAATCGGCTGGCAGGGATGACGAGCCTCCCATGATTAGACAGGTAGACTAAACAGGGCGTCCCCCGAAGAGTCGGCTGTCCAAAAGTGTGGTTGTGGCAAAGCCTGTCATCACAGGGGTTTGGCACAACCAGGGTCCTCCTGGAGAACCGAGGGGGTCAAGGCACCTAGCGCAAGGATTTTTGAATCAGACCAAAAGCACTTGTCCGGGTGGCAGGTGGGAGCGGGTTCAAGATTCCTGCCAGGCGAATAGGGCTTACTGTGGGGCAACAAACATGGAGCCTCCGAGGCTCCCTGTTACCCAACAGATATGGGAGTCCTTCGAAATCTGCTGTGGGCCAGCAGACATGGGACCCCTGGGGTCCGCTGCGGCCCGACAGCTGTGGGATTCCTTGGGGGGGGAGTTAGGCGAGATCCGCTACAGGTTAGCAGACGTGGGACCCCTGGGCCCCACTGCAGCCTGGCGGCCATGGGAAGGTGTGAGAGAGATAAGGAGGAGGAAAAAACCTTTAGCTGTGGCTTGGCGAGAGAAAGGGAGAAAAGGAAGCCTTCAGGGTTCGCTGTGGCCGTGAAGGCCGAGGTGGGGTGCGTTCCCCCTCGCCCTGGGGCCGGAGTGGCTGCCGGACGATCAATGGCCAGTTCCCCCCGGTGATCCCGGGCAATTTTCAGGCTTCCGGGTCTGGGGAACTCACCTATCCAGTGGTCGTTGGTGGATGCAGGTCAGGCGTTCAAAACGGTGGCGAAGGTCCGGGAGGGCTGGAGTGGCCACTGGTGCCGGGTCGGGGGTCCCGCCTACGGGGATAGACCCCACAAGGGCGGGAGAGCACCCGATCCGAGTCACGGTACCAATGAAAGAAGTTCGGCGCCAGTAATGACTCCACACCCGGCCAGGACCAAGAGATTT
>NW_007245995.1:44934-107833 GCF_000164805.1 Carlito syrichta
GTGTTATGGTCCTATTGGATGCATAACAAAGCTGGGTACTGATTGGAGGCTTGCAGGTTTAAAATTGGAGCAGGGGAAGTTTGAAATTGATGCGTGCAGGGAGGTTGGAAATTGGCAGACCCGGGAATTGTGCTCACAGAAGCCAGGATGAGGGCCTTTGTTGTCTGGTGTGTCGGTGCCATTTCGGGAGCCGCCCCTCTGGTTGCTTCCTGCACCTTTCACACACCACCCCAGCGCTGACCTGCTAGTTCTGGCAATCCTTCCGCCTCAGCCTTCCAAGTAGCCAGGACTACAGGCGTGCTACCATGCCTGGCTAATTTTTTATTTATTGTAGAGATGAGGTCTTGCCAAGTTGCCCGGGCTGGTCTTGAAGCCACAGGCTCAGGCAATCCTCTTGCCTCAGTCTCCCTGGAATTACAGGCTTGAGCCCTCATGCCCGGCCAACTTTTTCTGGTTTTACAGCAACTTCCACCCTATGGACTTGAACGAGGATATCAGGTCTGTGGATTTTAGACTTTCTAGACATTGTAGTTGGAAGAGTCAATTCCTTGTAATAAATCTCTTTCTGTGAATATATCTACTCATATCCTATTAGCTGTGTATCTCTAGGGAACCCCAATGCAGGGTTTTTTCCTAAATTCTATGCTTTTTTTCAACCCCAGGACACTTGTTGCAACATAGAGGCCGTGGTGGGGCCATCAGAGGCCTTCTGAACTCAGAGGACCCCTGCTCAGCACACCCTCATCCCTGGAAGGGACATTTACTGCTCCCTGACCCTCATGAAGGAGTGTAAGAGCAGAAGAAGGCCCAGGGGGTGAGCAGGTTGAGGACTGGCGATCAAGAGCAATTGGGAGACCAGTGAGGGGTCCGGTAAAAGCAGAGAGGAGGTCAGTATGTGGCCTCCAAGTAGGGGGTCAGTACACAGCATTCTTAGCAGTGACCCTGGCCACGGTTGGCCAAAGCAAAGAGCAGGCTGCCCTGTGGGGTAGGAGCAGAGGAGAAAGGCCACACGAGTGTTCCAAAGGCCAGTCCCAGAGCACAGCAGACTCACTGCAACATCTCTTTCTTATCGTCTATTCAGACAACAACGTATTAACTCTGAAAATAACAATTAAGCACCTCCCTTGTGTAGGCCCTGTGCTGGTCTCTGGGAACAGCAGAGAGATCCAAACACAGACCTGTCCCCAAGGAAAGACAGACACAGAATTAGCTATCAACCCTTACATGGTGCCCAGTGTGCCAACCACCATCATCAGGATTCCAGCATTCCATTCCATGAGTCCCAGTAGATGCCTGGAACCAAGAGAAATACTGAGTCCTATATATACCATTTGCTCTCTACGTACATACCTATGACAGAGTTTAATTTGCTCATGGGGCACAGTAAGTTGAACAATAATAAATAACAATAAAATAGGACAATTATAGAAATATTCCAAGCTGGGCTCGGTGGCTCAGCCTGTAATCCTGCGCCTTTGGGAGGCTGAGGTGAGTGGATTGCCTGAGCCCGTGGGTTCGAGACTCGCCTGGGCAGCAAGACCTCATCTCTACAATAAATGAAAAAAAAACCAGCCGGGCGTGGTAGCGCATGCCTGTAATTCTGGCTACTCGGAAGGCTGAGGCGGAAGCATTGCCGGAGCCCAGCAGGCGAGGCTGCGGTGGCCGGGAGCGGCCACTCCACTCCAGTCTGGGTGACAGAGACTCCAACTCAAAAAAAAGAAGAAATATTCCACAATAAAAGTTATGTAAACGTGGCCCCTCTCCTTTGTCTCTCAAAATATCTTTTATTGAACGTACTCACCCTTCTTGGAGTGAAGTGCGAGACTGAAATGCAGACATGATGAGATGAAGTGACGGCACAAGGTTTCATCACGCCCCTCGGAATGGCATGCAATGTAAAAACTAATGAGTTGCTTATTTCTAGAATTTTCCTTTTAAGGGTTCACTATTAGTGATGGAAACTATGGACAGTGAAACCGCAGATAAGGAGGGACTACGGTATCATATTAATTCATTTAACCTCCTCAACAGGTTAGTGAGGGAGGTACTATCACCCCGTTGTACCTATGAGGAAACTGAGGCATGGAGAGGTTAAGTGAGGTCACACGGCTATGAAATGGCAGAGCTGGGGGTTGGTACCCTCATAGTCTGACTCTTCTTCTTGATACAAAATTTTTTTTTGTTGAGTCTGTCGCCCAGACTGGAGTACGGGCTCCGGCGATCCTTCCGCCTCAGCCTTCCGAGTAGCCGGAATTACAGGTATGCGCTACTACGCCCGGCTGATTTTTTGATTTATTGTAGAGATGAGGTCTGCCTGCCCAGATGGGTCTCAAACCCGCAGGCTCAGGCAATCCACTCACCTCAGCCTCCCAAGGCACGGGATTACAGGCTGAGCCACCGAGCCCGGCAATTGATACAAAATTATAAGGCAAGACTAAAGTGCAACTTTAAAGTATGCGACAGGCATAGAAGATGATATCATCCGGATGTTTGTCCCCTCAAGACCTGGCGTTGAAATTTGATCTCCGGTGTTGGAGGTGGGGCCGAGTGAGAGCTGTTTGGATCACGGGGGCAGACCCAATGCATGGTGCCCTACCCTCAGGGACAAGTGAGTTCTCTATTAGTGCACTTGAGACATACATAGTTGTTTAAAAGAGTATGACATCCCTTCCTTCTTCCTTCTTCCTCTCTCACCGTGTGAAGAGGTTTATTTGGCTCATCGTTCTACAGGTTGTACTGTCTGCATCTGTTGAGGGCCTCAGGAAGCATGATTGGAAGCTTCCTGAGGCCCTCAACAGATACAGACGGTACAACCTGTAGAACGATGAGCCAGATAAATCTCTTTTCTTTACATTTGTAAAGAAAGACCCAGCCTCAGGTCTTCCCATACAGCAATGCGAATGGCCTAAGACAGTAAACAACGTGGGACACTCTGCTTGGAGGGACTGAATTTTTGTGCCTTCTGCCAGGTGAGGACACAAGAAGGCGGCAGTCCGCAACCCGGAAGAGAGCCCGCACCGGAGCCTGACTGTGCTGACATCTGATCTAGGACTTGCAGCCTCCAGACTGTGAAAATAAACGGTTGTGGTTAAGCCACTCGGTCGATGGTAATTTGTTATGGCTGCCCCAACTGACTAAGAAATGCGCTAAGGGCGTCTCTCAAGGGCAGAAGCCAGGGAAGGTCCTGAGGCAAGGGTAGGTGATGGCCAGCAGATGGTGCTGAGGTCGAGTGTCCTTAGTGGAAGCACAGCAAGAGATTTCACATTAAAGAGAGTGAGCCCAATGCTGGATGACTGAGGGGAAATTGAGAGAAGTCAGGAAGGCTGAGCTGTAGGAGGGCAGGAATGGCAGTGTCCACACCCACAGGCACCGTCTGATGTGGGCACCTGGGCTACTGGGGGCTGCAGAGTCACTCGCCTGGGTAGGAGCCGCCATCTAGCACCAGCACTGTTTCCAGGGGGGCTTACGGTGGCAACAGAAAGCAGACTGACCCTTGGTCGGATTTCTTCTCGTTTTCAAGTTCTCTGCTGCAGACAATGCACCTCTTACTTTCTGCACCCAGGCAGCCACTCCCACCACCACGGTAGGAAACCCTGGAATATCCAGGCATCCGAGAGGAGTGTTTGGGTCGGGCGTTGTTATTTTAGTGTTGTTTTCTGTTTTTTGAGGCTTGAATTCCTTGGTATGTATAGAAACATCCCTTAAAATAACTGAAATATAATTTCAGCCACACACGGAAGCCACAAGGGTCATCTCGTAGCCATTTGTTTTTTTAATGGAAAGAAACATGAAATTAATTTTAATGATATTACCTTATTTCTCTTGACATTTCTTAAATATTGGCATTTCAATACATGATCCATACACAAATTATTAATGAGCTATTTTACTTTTTTTGGTCTTTGAGGTCTGGTGTAGATATTAAACTCCATGCCTATCTCAGTGCAGACTTGTCACCCATCGAGTGCGCCAACAGCCACACACAGCCAATGGCCCTGGGACAGGACAGTATGGCCTGAGGGTCTTCGACCTCCTGATGGAATGAATCAAGCTGCTGGCCACACTGACCACGCTGGTCACTTTGGGGCTTGGGGTTTGCTTGTTTTTGCTGGCTAATAGGACCCTTACATAGCCAGCAGGCACATTCTTTTCACCACTAAACAGTCATGCCACATGGACATGTGTCCCAGGGTGGCTGAGTCTCCTGACTTGCAAAGCACAGTCCAACACGGTGGCCTTCTGAAGGTGGAGAGGCAAACGCTGAGAAAAGAGGTGCTTCCCTTGCTTTTATCCTGACCCCATAACCAAAAGGCACGGTTTTGCTCCCAGCACCTGTGACGGGAGCCAGCTGTGATTGGTGGGGAGGGAAGGGAGGTAGTGAAGACTGGGATGACCAGCTTGGGGACCTCCTCGCTCAATGCTCAGCAGCCACATGGGTCTCTCTGCCTGTCTGTTTCCTTTGGCTTTGCTAGGCTATTTTTTTTTTTTTGAGTTTGAGTCTCACTCCTTTGCCCAGACTGGAGGGCAGTGGCACACTCATGGTCACCCCAGTATCGACCTGCTGGGCTCCGGCGAGCCTCCTGCCTCAGTCTTACAAGTAGCCAGAATTACAGGTGCGAGCTCCCATACCTGCCTAATTTTTTGATTTATTGTACAGATGAGGGAGGTCTTGCCACGTTGCCCAGACTGGTCTTGAACCCGCGGGCTCAGGCAATCCACTCGCCTCAGCCTCCCAAAGTGCTGGGATGACAGGCTGAGCCACCGAGCCCAGCCCACTGTGCATTTTTAAAGCTCTGTTGCTTCAAGTCCATGAGGGAACCATTCCTAAGGCCCGCACAGGAAAAGGCACTTTCACAGATTCTTGCAATGTGAGTTTCTATTAATACAAGAATGGGTGGCATTTTCCCAAGACTGCCCGGGAGCGCCCTGAGCCTCTGGGCAGTGACACTCGCCAGGTCTCTTTTCGGGCTAGAAGTGAGATTTTGCCACGTGACTCCTCCAGCCCTGCCTTCCAAAGACTCCGGAGCTCTGCCTAGCACACTGGTCCAGGCTCTGCCTCCCCCTGGGCTGGAGCACCTGTCTGGCGACCTGCCCTGGCCCAGAAGGCAAGTCAGAGGGTCCTCTGTGAAAAGCCCATACCATCCAAGTCTTGTCCTTACAGTCTCTACCTCCCTGCTGGGATGCCACGTGGGGAAGGAGTGATGGAATATTACCAAGGGAGATGGAGAGCAGAGGCCAGCCATAGGGGAAGGAGAGCCCAGGGCCACGCCTGGCTCAGGTCCCACCTGGGGACATTCTCCTCTGTGGCCAGGGCCTGTCTTCAGCTCTGGCCTGGCTTCCTGGCTGTAGTGGGTGTGAGTATGGGTCTCTCTTTCTCTCACTCTCCTTTCTCTGTCACTGCAGATTCTGGAAACGCCGTTTTCTGCCTCCCCCCCGGGAGTCATCTTCTCCAAGCCTGGCCATAAGGTGGGTGTGGGCTTCCAGGCACTCGGTCCTTTCTTCTGACCCCCAAAATAGACTCACAGGACTCTTCTGTTCTCCAAACTGCTTTGATGATCCCTGTGAGGAGAGATGAGGTTACAGAAAGCACAAATGTGACCAGTTTTGGAAAGCTCCAGAATCTTGGCACATTCTTCTAGTTCCTATCTTCTACTTGGGATGGCAGATGGACACTTGACAGGACCCAGGGACAGATTTCTTTAAGTGAAATATTGCCTAATGCAGAAAAGTCCTGAGACTATGATCCACATCATAGGCTTCATTGTCAACTCTATCAAATCCTAACATGTTTCCATATTTGATTCTGATTGATAGATTGATTGATTGCGTTAGAGTCTCACTCTCTCGCCCAGGCTGGAGTGCAGTGGTATGCTCATGGTCACCCCAGCGTCGACCTGCTGGGCTCAGGCGATTCTTCAGCCTCAGCCCTTCAATTAGCCAGAACCACAGGCATGTGCTACCATGCCCAGCTAATTTTTTCATTTATTGTAGAGACGAGGTCTCTTCAAGTTGCCCAGGCTGTTCTCAAACCCGTGGGCTCAGGCAATTCGATCACCTCGGCCTCCCAAAGTGCTGGTATTGCAGGCTTGGGCCATCGCAGCCGGCTGATTTATATTTATTTTTAAAGAGTGAAAAATGTATAAATAGTAGGGTATAATAAAAAGTAGGCTCTTTGGTTTTTTTTTTATTTTAAAGATGTGGGATACAATTCAGGGTTAGTTGTACAAATGCTCATTATGCAGGTACTCTTGTTGATGAGGTGTGCTCCTGTCCCTGGAAGTTTCTCACTACTGCCAATCTCTTTCTTATAGTATTATGATAGTTGTTAAAGGTCCACTTATGAGTCAGCGCATGTGCTACTTGGTTCTTTGTTTGTGTGACAGATCACTCAGTATTATAGCCTCTAAATTCATCCAAGTTGCTGTGAAGCTCATAATTGTGTCCTTTTTTATGGCTGCATAATATTCCACCACGTATATGTACCACGTTTTTTAAATCAGTCTTCTTTCAGTGGGCACCACTGTTGATTCCATGTTTTTACTATTGTAAGTAATGCTGCAATAAACATGCGTGTGCAGGTATCTTTTTCATAGAACAATTTGAGTTCCTCCAGGTATAGTCTCAGCAAGTATAGATCTTTGAGTGCTAATATGGCTTTCCTCCAAAGTCTGTGTGTATGCGCACAACACACACACACATACACACACAAGTACACACATGCGCACATGCCTCTGCCCATGCACACACACAAGGCAGTGAGCCCTTAGATGGAGCTCACTAGCCTGGAAGACTCCTAATTCTGAGCAGGCTGTAGAGGCCACTGGACATGGGGCCCCTTTGAGGAACCAGAGACATGAAAAGGAAACTCAGCCACTCACTTTGATCATTAAACTAGGGCACAGGCCTTGCACTGTTTGTCTGCTGTTCTCAGTAAAACAGATGAAAGCGACCTTAGCCAGGTGTGCATTCTCATTCACGTCAGTTGTCCAACACGAGCCTACCTTCCACGTGGTCCTCCCACGGTCCTCAAGTGCAGGCCAACCTTCCACACCATCCTTCCACGGTCCCCAAATGCGGACCAACCTTCCATGTCATCCTGTTTGTATCATTCTGCAACTTACCATCAGCCTCAACTCACGCGGTAATTAATGTTTTTGTGCCTCAATTTGCAGATCCACCCTCTTTCCACGAGCATTTAGGTACTTTTCGCTTCCTGAACTAAGCAAAACTACAGTTATGACATTGTTGACCAGTGCCAGGCATTGCGAGACATTTTTAACTTCAGGTGACCTGACGTGACTGTCGTTCTCTTGTCTCTGGCTCAGCTGAGAGTCTTTTCGGATACTATTGATCGTAGTACATTCTTCTGTGAATTGCCTGCCATGGCCTGGGTACAGACAGTGTCTTGGTGCAAGAGTGGCATGCCCCTGACGTGGTAGAAATGGTTCATTATCTTCACAGGGAAATGTTTTACCAGCAGAATAACCCAGCAAAGGAGAGAGTCAGTAAAAGTGTGATCTATCCCAAGAGCCAGAGAGTTTTTTCAGCAGCTCTCAGCTACCTCTCCCTTTTTTGTTTGTTTGTTTTTTGTGGTTTTTTTTTGAGTTGGAGTCTCACTCTGTCGCCCAGACTGGAGTGCAGTGGCCGCTCCCGGCCACCGCAGCCTCGATCTGCTGGGCTCCGGCGATCCTTCCACCTCAGCCTTCCAAGTAGCCGGAATTACAGGCATGTGCTACCACGCCCAGCTGATTTTTTGATTTATTGTAGAGATGAGGTCTCACTGCCCAGGCGGGTCTCGAACCCGCGGGCTCAGGCAATTCACTCACCCCAGCCTCCCAAAAGCGCAGGATTCAGTGGCTACCTCTCCCTTTTACTAGGAAAAAAAAAAAACCTTTCAGGTGCTCTAACAGGATATGGCTACCCAAGACAGCAGTTCCTTTGCAAATGAAGTCAACATGTTTTATTTATGTTTTTGTTTTTTCTTTTTTTGAGTTGGAGACTTACTCTGTCGCCCAGACTGGAGTACAGTGGCACAGTCCCGGCTACTGGCTGGGCTCCGGTGATCCTTATGCCTCAGCCTTCCAAGTAGCCTGAACTACAGGCGTCCGCTACCAAGCCCGGCTAATTTTTGATTTATTGTAGAGACGAGGTCTTGCCAAGTTGCCCGGGTAGGTCTCGAACCCACGGGCTCAACCATTCCATTTGCCTCGGCCTCCCAAAGTGCTGGAATTACAGACTGAGCCACTGAGCCCGGCTGCCAACGTGTTTTAAAAGTGAACGTGTGTATCACCAGGTTATGCTGATATGACATGATTTGTATTTGTTTCCTGTGGCTGCCGTAACAAGTTGCATCAAAAATGAGTGGTTTCAAACAGCCAAAATGTGTTCTCTCACAACTCTGGAAGCTAGGATTCCCAAATCAATGTGTTGGCAGGGCCACACTCCCTCCAGAAGCTATAGGGAGGATCTGTCCTTTGATTTTTCTAGCTTCTGGGAGTTGTTGGCCTTCCTTGGCTTGTGGCCACATTGCTCCATCTCTACCTCTGTCTTCCCGTGGCCTTCTCCTCCATGTGTCTCCTAAGACACTTGTCATTGTGAGATTTTTATGGAGGGAGACTGCTGTGTGTGAGAGGCATAAGCTGAAGGAAGGGCCAGTCTTTCAAACCATCCGTGATCTTTTAACTACTCTGCTGTGTGACCTGGGCCGGGTTGTTAACTGCTCTAAACCTCCTCTTCTCCACCCCCTGGCTCTCAGAGTGGGGGGAGAATCGGTGAGACAGTGGATGTGATATGGTATGTAGTCATTACTCAACAAATAACGTTGAGTTTTGCTCTTTTTTTTTTTTTTTTTGAGTTGGAGTCTCCCTCTGTCGCCCAGACTGGAGTGCAGTGGCCACTCCCGGCCACCACTGCCTCGACCTGCTGGGATCCGGCGATCCTTCCGCCTCAGCCTTCCGAGTAGCTGGAACTACAGGCGTGCGCTACCATGCCTGGCTAATTTTTTTATTTATTGTAGAGATGGTCTCACCCAGTGGCCCAGGCAGGTCTCGAACCCGCGGGCTCAGGCAATCCACTCCCCTCAGCCTCCCAAGGCGCGGGATTACAGGCTGAGCCACCGAGCCCGGCCGAGTTTTGCTCTTAAGGGAAAGATGCTGACAATCTAAAAGGGAAAATAAAACGCATTGCTTAAAACAATAGCTAAGGTTTGCATGTGTTAGAAGCTGTTCCAAGCCCATTACGTGTATTAAGTGAATGCGCTTCATCCTCTTAATAGCGCCACGAGGCAAGCACTATTATTGTCCTCATTTTACAGATGGGCAAACTGAGGGCCGAGGTGGCAGAGCTGCTACACGTTGGAGCTGGGATCTGAGCCAACACAGATGGATCCCCGAGCCTTGCTCCAGGCTGCTTCTCCTTGGAAGGAGAAAGAAGCACAGTGTGAACTTGAGGTTTCAAAGAAAGAAAATCGTTCTGCTCAGAGGAATGCAAAAACACGGGTGGTGTTGAAGCGGGGAGGGGAGGGGCTGGACATTTACAGGGATGGGTGTGGATGAGCACTTTTAAGGCCCCAACCAGAGCCGGCAGCCCGCTCCTCCCGGCAGTCCCTGGCTTTCCAGAGCTGTAGGGAAGTGAATCTGCCCTTGACTCCCTCCAGCAGGGAGGAGATGACTCAGTTGGGCCAGATGTCAGAGGCCACACACTCTTCCCCAAGTAGAGTGACCATAGTTATTGTCCAAACTGAGACACTTGGGGAGTTTGTAACCATGAAGCCAGGACAAGAGTTGTCATCTGGAGCTGTCCCGGAAAACCAGGTCTTAGAGTCACATTGTCACTCAAGCAGCCAGTTGCCAGGCCCTATAGCACATAAACCACAGCCCAGTAGGTTACTCATGAGACAGGCGATGTGTTCAAGAAGGGTTTTGGGGTGGCAGGGCTCACTGGCGGAGTTGGTCCAAACCGAACAGGATGTGGTTGATAAGAGAACCTGGAGAAATCCCGTGGTGGGGGCAGTCCCTGTCCAGACATACCTGCACAGCAGGCAGCACCCTCGGATCTCACAACAGGCCAGGAACTGACAACAGGCCAGAGCCAAAGACCGGAACAGACACTTCACCAAGGAAGAGGTATAGACAGCAAGCAAACATGGGAAAGGTGCTCCCACATCGTATGTCATTGGGGAAGTGCAAATTACAACAACACTCAGACACGCCAATGAGATACTGCACACCTATCAGAAAGGCCAAAATCCAGAGCACTGATAACGCCAAATGCTGGCGAGGATGTGGAGCAACAGAAAAGCTCACTCGTTGCTGGTGGAAATGCAAAATTGTACAACCGCTATGAAAAAGAGGCCAGGCTCAGTGGCTCAGCTATCATCCCAGCACTTTGGGAGGCCGAGGAGAGTGGATTGCCTGAGCCTACGGGTTTGAGACCAGCCTGGGGAACTTGGCGAGACCTCGTCTCTACAACAAATGTTTTAAAAATTAGCTGGGCGTGGTAGCGTGCACCTGTAGTTCCAGCTAATTCAAAGGCTGAGGCGGAAGGATCACCAGAGCCCAGCAGGTCGACACGGGGTTGGCTGAGAGTATGCCACCGCACTCCAGCCTGGGTGACAGAGTGAGACTCCAACTCAAAAAAAAAAAAAAAAAAAAGAAGAAGAAGAAGAAAAACAGTTTAGTGATTTCTTACAAAGCTAAACATACTCTTACCACAAAATCCGGCAATCGTGCTCCTTGGTATTTATGCAAATAAGCTGAAAACTCCTGTCCAACAAAAACCTGGGCATGAATGTTTGTAGCAGCAGTCATTTATAACTGTCAAAACTTGGAAGCAACCAAGATGTCATTGAGTAGTTGAATGGATAAATAAATGGTGGTACATTCAGAGAAAGGAATGTTATTTAGCACTAAAAAAAAGAAATGAGCTATCTAACCACAAAGAGAGATGGTGGAAACGTACGTGCACATTCCCAAGTGAAAGAAGCCAGTCTGACAAGGTTATATACTGTATGATTCCAACTGTATGCCTAACTTTTAGGGCAGTGAAACTACTCTGTAAGATACCATCATAGCGGATACTGATCATTAGACATTTGTCCCAACCCCATCGACTGTGCAACACTGAGAGTGGAGATGACGCTTGGCCCTGGGCCACGCGTGAGGCCCCTGGTCCCCGAGACAGTTTTCCTCTTGGCAGTCTGGAGTGGAGGTGGTCTCTGGGAAGTTCCAGATAGAGCGAGGAAGGAAAGCCACTTGGAAGCTTGTGTTAAAGGGATCTAACGTTCCAGGAGGGACTGGGTAGGACCTGTGTCCGCCCCAAACTTACACACTTTCTCATGCTCACAACATGTACACACTCACACATGGTAGACACGTCATTACATAAGACACATGCCCAAGCTCACACACGACACTCACACACACACACCTAGTGTTAACTCTGGACTTTGGATGCTGACGATGTGTTCGTGTAGGTTCATGGATTGTAACCCATGAAACACGCAGGCAAGGTGTTGATGGTGAGAGAGACTGGACATGTGTGGGAACAGTCGGGGACGTGGGAACTCTGTACTTTGCTGGAATCTAAGATTGCTCCAAAAAATAAGGTCTATTTAAAAAAAAAGAACTATCACATAAAAAAAAAAAAAAGAAGAAGGTTGCAGGTAAAATATCCCGACCCTAAACTTTCCACCAAGAAGGGGCTTTCTCACTTGTGCAAGGACGACACAGCTCAAGTCGTTATTTGAGTAACCCGGGCAGGAAAACCCAATGTCTGCTTCAGGTATTAGAACAACTCAGGAGAAAATAGCCTTGTGGTTGTTTATCTTCTTTTCACTAATTGAGTCTTCGCGGGTTTGTGGTGTGTCCCACGTAATGATGGGCACCCAGAACTCTCAGTTCCCCTTCTCATTCTCACCAGGGAGAATGCCTGGGGAAGAGAGGTGTCCCCCTGTGCCAGTCGTGTGAAGAGCCACACCTGGGCCCAGTCCCCTCTGTCCTTGTCCGGCCTCTGCAACCCACACCCCTGTACGAGGCCCTGTCTGCAGAAGGAGGTGAAAAGTCACCTTGTTGTTAAAATACTCGTGGGCTCCAGAGGGGAGAAGCCAGTCACAATCAAGGCACTGACTCAAGTAGTCAGTGCTCCATACAAAACTGACCTCCGGGACATGGAATGCAGATGGGACCACAGAGAGGGTGTGTGCCGTTGAGGTGCGTGGACAGCTGAGAATGGAGAGGACGAACTTCCTTTCTCCATGCTGAGGCCCTAGGTAGGGCTGTGTGGTCTTCGTCACAGAGTCTGTGAAGGGCCGGAAGACGAGCAGACCCCAAGGCTTTGGGGGTTTCCAAGGCAGAGGAGAAGCAGGGCCAGTGGGGAGCAGAGTCTGGCAGACGCTACAGTGACCACCAAACCCATCTGCTGGTCTCTCAGCCAGGTGTTCACTCACGGTCACACTCCAGGCCACCAAGCCCTACCCAGGACCACACTGCAGTGCCAGTGACACACAGCACGTGTCTGGGTTTCTCTCCAGAGCAAAAGTTACCTGCTGACTCTCTGCCGACGGTGAATTTGCTTTGTCTCTGAGGGAATAATTAACCGGTGTTAGTACGATATCAGAAAATTGCTAATTATGGCAATGAGCTACACAGTGATCTGGGAACGGGTGGAGCTATAGTTAGTAGTGACAGAAAAGGAAAATATTTGACTGTTTTGTGCTGAGCCCGGGTTCTCAGGAGGCAGCGGGAGATGGCGCTTGGCACTGGGCCACGCGTGGGGCCCCTGGTCCCCGAGACAGTTTTCCTCTTGGCAGTCTGGAGCGGGGGTGGTCTCTGGGAAGTTCAAAATGGAGCGAGGAAGGAAAGCCACTTGGAAGCTTGTGTTAAAGGGATCTAACGTTCCAGGAGGGACTGGGTAGGACCTGTGTCTGCCCCAAACTTACACACTTTCTCAGGCTCACACACATACACACTCATACATGGTAGACATGTCATTATATATGACACATGCCCAAGCTCACACACGACACTCACACAAGTTACTCATACACATTTATATATACACGCTAACACACATACACACTCTTACACATTTGTTTGTATCTACACACACAGGTAGTTATACAGTTATACACCCACATACACACTCACACTCCCAATCACACACACATTTGTTCTCACATACACACACACGTACACGCTCACATACACACTCTCAATTACACACGTTCACCTGTTCTGTCTCTCACGCACAATCACACCCTTCAAACCAAATTGGAGCTTTCTTCCTGGTCCCACAAAGATAATGGTCACCTCATGTCTTGGTCTCAGATGCACTGGATTAGACCTGAGCTGACATTGTAGCCTTGAGAGAGTAAACGTTCCACGTTCTCGGGGTGTTCAGAGAAGGACTGAGCTCCAGGAGGAGTTGGTGTTGGGGCATAAACTCTGCTAAGACACTTGAACTCCTAGTAAAAGTTGGTATGAGCAGTACTTAGACATTGGTGCAAAGAAAATCATTGCAATTGCATGCGTGTGAAGATGTACATGTGTGTATCTGGTAAATTGTGGTGCGTGGTAGAGTGCTATATGGAACTGAGATCACCATCCCCACGAACTCCTGAAGAAGCCGGGCTGTGCTGCAGTTGACATTCAATGTGTTTCTCACGCAATCAGAGTTGAAAGCCCATGTGAGCCTCTCCCAGTGGTTCTTAGTCTTTGCTGCACATCCCAATGCCCAAGCAAGGACCCAGATCTTGGTTCCTTCTACTTCCCTTCAATGAAAGGAGCCGGGGCTCCTTATACAAATGATTGATTCTGGAGCTAGGACAGGAAAGATACAAGATGAGCCTGGTGAATTTTTTAGTGACAGAGAATAAAGACATGTTCAAAGAACACAACGATGGGGTGGTGACAAAGGGACGCAGAGGTCAACTGAAAGGGACTCCTAGTGGCCAAAGTTGGGACCATGTGAGCAATGAAATAACCTAGTATTGGACCATAACCTAGAGTATGCAATGGAGACCCAGAAGTCCATACTGGTGGAAATAATTGATTGAGGCCGGGTGCGATGGCTCAAGCCTGTAATCACTTTGGGAGGCCGAGGTGAGGAGATTGCCTGAGACCATGGGTTCGAGAACAGCCTGGGCAACTTGGCGAGAGAGACCTCATCTCTACAATAAATGAAAAAATTAGCCAGGCGTGGTAGTGTGCACACCTGTAGTTCCGGCTACTTGGAGGGCTGAGGCAGAAGGATCACCTGAACCCAGCATGTCGACACTGGGGTGGCTGTCAGCGTGTCTCTGCACTCTAGCCTGGGCAACAGAGTGAGACTCCAACTCAAAAAGAAAAGAAAAGAAATAACTGGTTGACTAAATAAGTAACTATGGGGAAGAAGTGACAAACCTTCTGTGCAGAAGCATTTCAAATAATTGATGTGGATACTCCTCTCAAAGAGGTGGAGTATAGCCCCCACCCCCTTACGTGTGGGCTGTGTTGAGCTAATTTCGAAGAGTAGAGTATGAACAGGGGAAGAAAGAACAACTGTGCTGTGGAGAAACCTGACAAACCCAACCTCAGCCAGGTGATCAAGGTCAATACCAGTAGCGATAAGTCATATCAATAGAACGTAACCTTGACTGGTGACCACCTTGGGGGTCATCCTCCCAAAACCAATGACCCCAGTCTAACCATGAGAAAAACATCCAACAAACCCAAATTGAGGGTCCTGACCAATACACCTAACCAGTACGCCTCAAAACTTCAAGGCCATCAAAAATAAGGAAAATCTGAGATACTGCTTGCAGTCTAAAAGAGCCTAAGGAGACGTGATGATTGAACGTACTGTGGAATCCCATCAGAAGAGGAATCTTAGGTAAAAGTTAGGGTTATCTGAGCAACAACAAAAAAATGAACCTTAGTTAATAATGTGTTCTCACTGGCTCCTTAGTTGTCAAAAGGACCACAATAATGTCAGATGTTAATAGTAAGGAAAATCAGCTGAAGAGGACATAGAAACTCATTCTACTACCCTCTTAACTTTCCCATAAATCTACAAGTATTCTAAAACAAAACATTAATTTTTTTAAGAGTCCTGATTCTCAGAGCACACCCATACCAATGAAATCAGTGTCTGGAATGAGAGTCAGGCATCAGGACTTTTTTGTTGTTGCTGTTGTTGGTTTTTTTTTGAGTTGGAGTCTCACTCTGTCGTCCAGATTGGAGTGCAGTGGCCGCTTCCAGCCACCGCAGCCTCGACCTGCCGGGCTCAGGTGATCCTTCCGCCTCAGCCTTCCGAGTAGCCAGAATTACAGGCATGCGCTACCACGCCCGGCTAATTTTTTTGATTTATTGTAGAGATGAGGTCTCGCTGCCCAGGCGGGTCTCGAACCCGTGGGCTCGGGCAATCCACTCACCTCAGCCTCCCAAAGGCGTGGGATGACAGGCTGAGCCACCGAGCCTGGCGGCATCAGGACTTTTTAAAGTTCCTGGAGGCCGGGCGTGGTGGCTCAAGCCTATAAGCCCAGCACTTTGGGAGGCTGAGGCTGGAGGATCGCCTGAGCCCAGGGATTCAAGACCAGCAGGGCAACTTAGTGAGACCTCGTCTCTACAATATATTAAAAAATTAACCGGATATGGAAGTGCACGCCTCCGGCTACTTGGAAGGCTGAGGCGGAAGAAAGGCTTGAGTCCCGCAGGTCAACCGTGGGGTGGCCTTGAGCGTGCTACCGCACTCCAGCCTGGGCAACAGAGTGAGACTCTGAGTTAAAAAAAAAAAGTTCCTGGATGACTTTGATTGATATGATGCCAATCCACGAGCCTTCAGGTCAGCTTGTGCAACAGCAACACATACCTCCAAAGTCTCAGGGATTAAAGCGACATAGATTTGTACGTTCCTCCAATTACTCAGCCACTGCAGGTAGACCAGGAAATGCTGCCCATCATAGGTGTCTCAGGGACCCAGGTCTGTGGGGCAGCTGCCGTCTCCAGTGTGGCCACCCTGGGCATCGGGCCAAAGGGAAGGAGAACTCTAGGGGGTCCCACACCAGCAAGTACAGTCTCTGGCAGGGACAACCACCATATGCTGTCATAACTCTGGTTGGCCAGAACCAGTCACATGATCCCATTCAATTGCAAGGTGGGGCAGGAAATGAAGTCCTTCCATGTCTTCAGAAGGTGGAGAACAAAAATATATGTCAGATAGTTCTAATGGTTGCCACAAACAAGCAGCCAGAACTTAGCAGGAATTTAAGCAGCAACATTGCTCCTTGAGATGTGTGGTGTTGACTGAATCCTGGTTCTGCCTCCTGCCCTAGTACTGCCTCACACATCAATGATGGAAAATGGTTGCATGTCTTGTTTCCTGCGCCCTCATCTCTGTCTTGGAACAGAGAAAAGACTTGAGTCGCCTTCCAAAGACTAAAGTCCCACTGAATCACCCCCTGCACCACCAGCTGATGTATGAAGTCTTGCTATCTTCTGACCGAGTTCCTTACAGCCCCGTGAGACTCAATTTCTGAAAAGGGTTTGCTCTGAATTCTCTGTTCCCATGCTCTTCCCAGCTGTCAGGATACCTAGAACTGCTGTGGAGTCTCTTGACCTGACAGCCAGGCTGGATGGCTGGCCACATCTTGTTTTTGCTGCCACTTCTGCTGCCATGTTCTACCTGGGGGACTGGGATTTCTTCTAGCCCTGGCAGAGGGGTCTAGGTCTGCCCCCTCCCAAAATTCTGGGTCCTCTGAGCATGCTGGGGTCAACTCAGAGGACCAGCAGGCTCCTAAGATGTGAAGGCCTTTCGTCTAGAGATCTCAAGGAGAAGTATGACCAGAGGTGACTGCCAAGGCTGAAATGTGAGTGCAGAAGCCACATCCAAAATTAGTTTTGACTCTCCTGAAAGTCCTTCCTTGTTCCTTCCCTCAGTTAACTGAAAACTCAAGCATCTTCAGTTCAGTTCAGAAGCTGAACGTTGACCCAGACACTGTTTAAGTGCCTGGGACCAGTAGTGAGTAAAAGACTAAAAGTCATGGCCTTTGCCTTTTGCTATCTACAGTCTATGGGGAAGATGGATAGTAAATAAGTGTGAGTGTGAAAACGTGTGTGTGTGTTTTAGAGTTCTCCAGGAGCATGTATAAAAAGGAGAAATTGAGGCAACCCCTTTGGGTCCCCTCCCATTGTGGTAGCTTGTCTGTCCTCTCAATAAATCCTATTTTCTCACTTAAAAAAAAAAAGGAGAAATTACCCCAGTCTCAGGGGGTCAGGAAAGAACCTCCTAAGAAAATGACATTTACTATAAAACTTATGCTTGGGCAGACAAACAAGATGTGTGGTTTAGATAGGGTCACAGATTAAGATCACATATTCTTTGCTCGTTCTCCCACTGAAAGATGAAGTCTAATTTTTTCCCCCTTGGATTGGCTAGGGTTAGCCTCACCTGTGGAGTGTAGTAGAAGTGACATTCTGGGTCTTCTGGGGCTAGGTTAGAGGAAACCTTGAGCTTCTGCCTACTTTGAGAACGCTTGCTCAGGGGAACGCCAGATGTAGGTTAAAAGTGTAGCTACCCTGAGACCACCATGCTGTGAGGAAGCCCAAGCTAGCCTCATGGGAAGGCAGCATGAAGAGAGGGATATACAATCCATCCTGCACTGTTCCTGTCATCCCAGCGGACCCCAGATGTGTGAGTAAAGGAAACTTTCTTGCGTTCACCCCCCCCCCACTGTATGCTGTAAATGCAAGAGAAATTCTGAGTGAGAAGCGCCTGTGTGACTCCAGTGGACCAACGGAACTGTGAAAAGCAATCATAAGCTATTGCTTTAAACCACTGCATTTTGGGGTGATTTGTTATGCAGGTATAAAAACTGGATAAAGAAATTGAAGAGAGTTCCAAACAGAGGAAACACATGTGCAAAGAGTCTGCACACTTAGACCTCCTTTGGAGACTGTGGTTTATAAAAACATCTTAGAACCAGTTCCTCAGGACCAGTTGGCAGTAGTTGGTCTTCAGGTATAGGTGAGACAGACAGAGGTTATTAATCATCCATGCATAGACCGGGAAGCGGAATGATTCCTACACCCCTTGAAGTCGTTTTTAAGTTAGCATGGTTATGGGTGCATTAAATTTCCCCCGAGGAGAGGGTCTACCAGACTTTAAAAGAATCTCAGAACTCTTTATGGACCAGAGGTTCTAAATTAAGAAGACATACTCCTAGCTAGATACAATGCAGATTTTTCTGAAGAAGAGTCAAGGGAAGCCATAGGTTTTGAGTCAAGAAGTATCGATTTGCCACTTATTCTATGTTGATTGAGTTCACAAAAATGAACATTTCCTCTTCGTGGTCTAAGAGTCTGTCAGGCTGGAAAACATTTGGTCAGATTAACTGTGACGAAAAGGGCAAAAAAGCAAAGCCCCGCGGAAGATGATAGCGCTGGGCCTGCTGGGCTCTCCTTGTGTCCAGATTGCTCTGGGGTCCTTGTGAGTGAAAGACCCTGGCCGGGCCAGAGCCTGTCGAGGCCTGAAGGGGTAATTCTGAGACCTCCCAGACCTCCTCAGAGCAGATGAATGAAGGTGGAGACAGACAGAGGACAGGACATGCTAGTGGGCATGTTTTGTCCCCAGGACACAAAGGCCCAGAGTCCCTCTGAGCGCTTAGGCCGCCTCTGCCTCCAGGTGGCACTCTGCAGCCACGTTCCGCTTCTACATTTGGAACAGACTGGCCACCTCCGCCAGCCTTCCAGTCAGTGTCCCCCAGAGAACAGGACTAGGTGTGTCCTGTGGGGATTAGGAAACTCCACAGGACACTTTCCAGAAGTTGGAGAGTCAGTGGTAGGGTAGTTCTGACTCCTCCAGGGGGACCCCAACTGAAACTTGGCATTACACTCTTTCTAGCCCATGGAACTAGAATATTCATGAAAGGGCCAAGCCTGTCCAGTGTTTGCTTTTTTCTCTCCAGTCCATCACTTTTTAAAAAAAAACAAGTGTATATATTCCCATGCTGAAAAACAGAATAAGTAGTCGTCTTATGCCTGCAGATCCTGGACCCATCACATTTTATGCCACCTGGACAAAGTGCTCTCTCCAGAGCCAGGGGCTGTGGAAACAGCCGCCCAGAGGGACTTTGCCTGCCTTATTCACCTCCACGGACTCCTCACTTTCTCTCCAGACTGGTCTCAGTCATAGTTCCCAGAGGGGTTTGAGCACAAAACCACCGCCTCCAGGATGCTTGCCTTGACTTCTTTGAAGCCCACACCGCATGGGGCAGGAAATGGCCAGGCCGTGAATCCCCAGTGCAGCCAGGAAGGAGGGTACGTTGAGTGCAAGAAGCAAGGTGACAGCCTTTTCTGCTCTGTGGGGATCACTTTTCAGTTCAGAAGCAAATCTTTTGGCACAGCATTTATTACACGATATTCACATTTTATCCAACTGGATTCATTGGACGTGAGACAGAGCAGCAGCCTCAAAGCTGAGCTGCGACGGAGCCTCTCTGGATGCCAGCAAAAAAGCAGGGGGTGAGCCTTTCTCCACGAAAAGGCAGGGGGTGATCCTCCTCTCTAGGGCTGGCAGCTGGTGAGCGACACAGCACAGAATCAGAGCTCATCAGACCCACAGAGAGGCCGGAGCTGTGCAGGCTGTGGGTGTTGGAGGGAGGGCAGGGAGGGGACTGCCTCTGAGGTTCCAAACGAAGCGGGGCACTTCCCAGAGAGCTCTGCAGGAGACTGTGCCTTCTCTACAGTACAGCCAATAAAACCTCTGGGGCTCCCTGTTAAACCCGATCCTAGAAATGACATCCCAGCATAAACTTTGCAGGGCAAGCAAAACTCGAATAGAGAAAGTGCGGATTCAGGCAATGAGAAACACAAGTTAAACGCATACCAACTCAGAGTAGTTACAGTCTCCCTTCCACATGTGATTCATGACGGTGTCATGTTTGGTAGTTTGAGGAGTTGAACATTAATATTGGAATCACTCCAATGCTGGTTTCATGCAGTTAGGCTTAAGTTAACTGGATAATAAACCGTCTTTTGTCTTCATTCTAGAACAGGGACCAGCCAGTCCTTTCGTTGTCTTGATGGAAACCCATAGTAATTAAAATTCTTCTGGGGTCTGTCACCAGTGTGTTTCCCAGAGGGGCTAAAGAGCCAGCCACCACACTTAGGGAATGCTGCTTTGAGAAGCCACGTTCGTGCCTGGTCTTCATGTGATACATGTGTGCAGCGAAAACATACTGTAGAAACATCCTCTCGGCCTGGTTTCCGTTCCCCTCCAAAGCACATGCTGAGACAAGGGCTGATGTGATTGGGGTTTATTCAGGGAGTGAGGGACAGAGGGTAAGGGACAGGGAAGAGAGACATGGAATTGGGCACCATCAAGGTTCATTGGATGCTTGCTCCTTGGGATTCCCTGATGAATCTTCTGGAGTAAGATTCAAGACCCTCCACCTGAGAAATGAAAGGGGTGCATTGATGCCCGCTCCCGTGCCTCATAGACCAAGGGGATCTTCCTAGGGTGTTAATTGCACATGCAGGTGATACATATGTGAGACAGTTCCCTGTGGGGCCCTAATCCCAGCACCAGCGGGAAGTCCCGAGGCAGGGGTGCTGTCAATTGACACCTGTGTGAAGCTGGTTGCCACCAGCACGGACCTGCTCCCTGCAGCAGTGGTGAGGCCAGCAGGAGCTGATTCACAGCAGAGGCCACCCACACAGCCATGGGCCCAGGTAGGGAACTGCTCAGGCCACAGGTCTCCATAGAAAGAGAGTTACAAATAATCAGTGGCTCATGGACCTGGCAGACTGACCCACAGACAACTCAAGCCCCATTCTGGGTGAATTGCTCAGGGAAAACCAACCGCAGCCACAAGCCTCTTGTGATGAAAGTTAACAGAAAAACAATCACATGGAGTAAAGTCGTATTTTTTAATGTTCACCTGGAATGCTAGTGCTCCAAGAAAGCAAGTTTCTTTGGAGAAATAGAATGAGGTAGTTAGAGACAGTACGGCGATTGAAAGGTGCTTCTTGTACTTTCCAGAGCTTTAGAATGGCAGGTACCAGAGTGTTATTACACTCACCTCTATGGCAAAACATGAACATGTGCTTTTCCTCAATGCACTTACATCACCAACACCACAATTATGTCTTCCGCCCCTAAGTTGGTTAATATAAGGAAGGATTCCCCCCAAAAAACAGAGTTATCTTTTGGAGGGCAAGCCACTTGCAGTACACTCGGAATTTGTTCCTTTGGATCAAACAGTCAGCTAAAGTTTTGTGTTTTTTTTCCTGGAAGTTTTAAGAAGGTTGCATCATGATTTGCAGAAGAAAAGTCCCATGTTGTGGCAAACAGGTGACTGGTTCTTCCATCGTGACAACACACTTGCCCATACTATGCTGAGCGTTGTTTTCAACCCAACACGGCATGACCCCTGTTCCCCCACCCTCCCTATTACTGGATCTCACCCCCAAGCAAATTTTGTTTTGTATCCCTGGATGAAAAAAGTCCTCAAAGGGAAAAGTTTTGTTGATGCATAAGAGGTGAAACAAAAAATTGTAGAAGCACTAAAAGGTACCAAAGTTGACAAGTTCAAAAACTGCCCTGAGCAATGGAAAAAGCATCTTGATAGGTGTATTGCATCAGAGTGTTTTGAAAGCGATTGAAGTTTAAACATGTAAGAATAAATACACAATTTTTCACGAATAATTTCTTTTTTGGGGGGTCCCCCCCTTGTTTTTGGCTCCCAAATAAAGGGGAAAGACAGAAAATGGATAGAGCTTTTTCCCAGAGAAACTTGAAAGGTTGCAAGTACATGAGAAGGGGGATAGTAGAGAATATGGAGAGGTGTATGTGAGAGAGGATGGCCGTGGTAGGTTGAATCCGTTCTATATAATCATTTACTGTTCACTTAAAGAAAAAAGGGCTACGGCAGAGGCCATGGAAGGTGGGAGGAGAGGTATGTGGCTCAGACTGACCCCACTCCTCAAAGAGAAGCTTGGGAAGGCGGTGGGCTCTTATGAGCAGGTATGGGGGCTGCTGATGACCCAGGAAGTGGAGTTACTGACTGACAGATGGGGCCAGCATGCAGTGGTCTGCAAGGCTGGAGCAAAATTGTTCATGTGAGTAGGTTTCTTTTCTTTCCTTTTTTTTTTTTTGAGTTGGAGTCTCACTCCGTCGCCACGCTTACGTGCAGTGGCATGCTCACAACCACCCCAGTGTCGACCTGCTGGGCTCCGGCGAGCCTTCCGCCTCAGTCATCCAAGTAGCCGGAACTACAGGCGTGCACCACCATGCCTGGCTAATATTTTTTATTTATGTAGAGACGAGGTCTCGCCAAGTTGCCTGGGCTGGTCTCGAGCCCACAGGCTTAGGCAATCCACTCGCCTAGGTCTCCCAAAGTGCTGGGATGACAGGCTGGGCCACGGAACTTGGCCAGAAACAGGATTCTTAAAATGATGGTGCAGGCTGTGTACACTCCAATGGCTGGCTTGCATTTTTAAAGATGTTATGCTAACAATTTCTCACTTTGGGTCTTCTGTGGAGCCCAGATGCTATCCCTAAACTGTTCTCCCAGGTAAAGATTTATATAAAACGCACCAAGGAGGCTGTAATAGATTTTGAGACATATTTCATAATATTTTCTAGCTTCCCACTTGATGTCACAGTCAGATTTATGAAAAGGCAGTATTTATTATACAATATTCATGTTTTATTAAACCTGATTACATTGTGAGCAGGGAGTATTGCTGCAGCAGCCTTAAGGCTGAGCTGGGATTGAGTCCCCCTGGAGCCTAGGATGGAGCCTGGAAGTCATATCCTGAGCCCTCAGCTCTGTCAATACCTCCCCCTCATTAACCGTGGGGGCCGGGGAGTGGGTGGTCTCTTGCTTCTTCTGACTTGCTCTGCAGGAAAAGAACAGTGCTCACCTCTTTTCCCACCTAGGCAAGGCAGACAGCGGCCTGAACAGAGTATTAATAACACATTTGGAGACAGAGGACCTCGCTCTTATTGGAGTTAGAAAGGAGTCTGGCTGGTTATCCAGTCTGCGGGGCTCAGCTTCTCCAAGGAGCCATGGCAGAATTTGTCACAGCACTCCTGAGCGGACCTGCCCTCCTTGGAAACCCGAGAAGACTCTCTTCAAACAAGGCTCTCTGGGCCAGGAATCCAATTGGCGTGGCTTCCCTCTGGTCTCCGGGAGTCTGTGAGCAGGGGGTCCTGGCAGCTGTAGTAACTCTACCCCTGCACAGCCCGGGTTCTTTTCTTTTCCTGGACAAGATTTATATGGCAAGGTTTAGTCTTACCGCAGACAGACATTCCCAGGGGAGGCCCCGAACCCCCGTGCACCACAGCTCCCTCGGTTCCTGGCAAGTTACCTTGAAGATGGGTTTCGAGATAAAGTTGAGTGGCTACCCAAGGAAAAGAAAATCTGTGTGGGACTGAGGAACTACTTCATACAACTTGATGATTGTGCTGACTCTTAACAGCCAGGGAGGAGAGCAGAGGGAGGAAAAGAAATCAACATTTTTAGGGTCAGCATTTTTTAGGGGCTTTGCCTGTCTGAGGTTGCTTGAAGTATTACTAGTAAGGCTCTGGAGACATAAAAACAGCAAGAACAACAACAACAAACAGATGTGAGTCCTAGCTACCTTGCGGACTGGCTGTGTGACCTTTGGCACTAACCTCCCGGTGCCTCAGTTTCCTTGCCTGTAAACTGGAACGACAGCAACCTCATAGGACCGTTGTGAAATAATGAACGTGAAACACAGTCCCTGGCACAGAGAAAGAAGTCAATAAACGTTAGCCATTATCGCGAGGTCATCTAGTTAATTCATTTAAGACACAGAGCCAGTGGCTTTGCTGTTGTTATTTGCTGTTATTGTACAGGTCATTACTGACCAGTGGACAGTGTCCCCATGCAGAGGGGCTGTCACTCAAGAAATGATAGAGGAGCGGAGAAGTGGACCCTGGCTGTGAGCAGTCTCCAACCCAATTATAAGTCCAAATCGCTTGAGGATGTTGAGGATGGTGAGGAATGCTCAGTGACATGAAATAATAAAATATATCGCACACAGAGCATCCCCCTGCATTTGGGGACTGGAGAGGTTTTCCACGAGAGGACCACACGTGCCCGGGCGCACAGAGCTATACTTTCTCCACCGCGGGGCCTACGAACGTGCTCAGTCTACAGTGAATACCCTTTTATTTACCTGGCGATGTCAGCGCCCAGACAGCCTGGGCCTCGCTGCTGATCTGAATAGTAATCAACTTCTCACATCTTTTTCTCTTTACAGGAACCTGGGACGCTGATCACATCCCCGGGGAGGGGCTGCAGCCTTGTCACATTTACAACGTGCCTCATGCACTCTCCTGGGTGGCAGCCAGGATTTTTTAAAACCTGGCTGACGATTTCATTTAAAAAACAAAAGTGTGTAAACACTTGTTTCTGTTGGCCATAGTGGAGTGACATTTGTATTTTAAACAATGACTCAAAATTGCTTTCTATGGGGCCTCCTTTTTAGCTTGTCTTTAAAGTTGTCCCAGTCCATGAAGTTGTAACCCAGTGGCCCCAAGAGTCTGTGATATCTCTGCATCCCACCCTGGGTCTTCTGTATGCAAAAGCCATTGCACTGGAAGAGCCTCCTTGCTATACAGGCACCCCGAGAAAGGATCTGGACTGTTAAAAGAATGATTTCCGTGTCCTTGAAATGGGACCCAGTCCTTCTTTCACTAGTGTGTGTGTGTGTGTGTGTGTGTGTGTGTGTGTGTGTGCGCACGCACATGTGCGAGAGAGATGTGAATGGCTGGAGAGAAAACCCCCAGGGGCTTCTACTCATGGCCAGATTCTAGATGGCTTCTGCCTTTCCTGCTACCTGGGCCCCTCCTCAGCTCTCCTTGTTGAGACCCCCTTCCCTCAGCAGATATGTTGAGCGTGGAACACAAGAAAGGAGGCCACATATCCAGCAAGGAGTTCGGTGGGAGACGATGCCCACAGCTCAATGCCACTTGTCCTCCCAGTGGATGTCCACCGGTGCTGTGCCTGTCACCTGACCTCAGAGAAAAGGCAGATAACGACGGCAAGGACTCCTGGAGAGAGTCTCATTCCCACCACTAAATTTATTCCAGCAGAGTTTTTTTTTTCTTTGCCTAAGTCTAATTGATGCAGTCATTATGTCAGAGTGAATGTTATTGTTTTAGTCAAAAGCAGTAAACCAGAAAAGACAGTGTGTATTACAGCTTTCCTCTCTGTCCCTGGGCTTAGATCCTTAGGAAAGGCCAGACAAGGCCTGATTGTGCAGTCGCCATCAACCCTGACCTTCCAGGGTTCCCGGGGAACAAATGGAAAACTGTCCTGTTGGGTTTGCCCAGAATGATGAGGCGGTGAATATGCACATATATAAACTATGTCTACCCAGATAGAGAACAAAGCTCTGAAATGCTTTCCTTCTAGGAGTTGTTTATTCTATCCAGAGGATTCTTCATCTGGAGTGCTGGGTGCAGGCACAGGAGGGCAGTGTGTGTTTGTTGAATGAATGAATGAGACGGGCAGTGTCCCTGTGTGTGGCACTGCACCACGTTAGTGCTACACAAAGCAAATCAAACACACAACCTCACCTTTGGTGAGCTCACGTCCGGACTCCCTGTGGGGTGCGGGCTGACATGAGAAAACATACAAAAAGGAACTCATGTTTATACTTTCACCCAGCGAAATGCATATCTGATTACAGAAAAAAATCAGAACGTCTGTAGATAAAATTGGAGTGTGGAGTTTTATCAAGTCATCAAAGTAAATCACGTTTTGCAAAATTGCCACAGAATTGTGAAAGTCCTCATGGCCCTAATTCAGAATACATTCCTTAAACAAAGAACATCTTGGTTTGATTCCATTTGTTTTGAAGCCCATATTCTGCAGATATATATAACATGTCTATTTTTTTTCCAATATAATATAAAAATGTAAGAATACTAAGTGGAAAAGTGAGATCATTTTGTCAGATGCATGGATTTTCCAACTGGCAATTATATAGAAGACTAAAACATGGTTAAGTGTAACCAAAATACATTTAATATAATATTTTGGGACTTTGTGCTTGGAGTATCAGCTCCCTGGTTTTTTGTGCTTATTTGAAGTCTGTCAACTAAAACACAAATATTTTCTGCAGGACACACCATGTTCCTCTCTATAGATGGTTCTTAGACAGTTTCCTGAGAAGTAAGAGAAATGTCCTAAAAAACCCATGGCCCTCGTTTGAGCTGAAATTACCTACTTCTGCCTTTGTTGTATTATAATGTGCAGTTTTACACCTGAGGATTGTTTGTAAACAGTTCAGGGTTCTCTTCGCAGAACTTTGAAAACGAGCTATTGTATGAGTTTGCTAGGGCTGTCATTACAAAGTATCACCAACTGGGCTGCTTAAACAACAGAAATGTATTATCTTGCAGTTCCGGGGGTTGGATGTCTGAAATCAAGGTGTCACCAGGGTTGGTTTCTACTGCGGGCTGTGAGGGAGAATCTCTTCCAGTCTTTTCTCTTTGGTTTGTAGATAGTTGTCTTCAAGTTCATATGGTTGTCCCCCTGTATCTGTGACTGTGTTTAATTTCTCCTTTTTCTTAGCTGGACCGGATTTTAAAAATGTGGTACATATACACAATGGAATATTATGCAGCCATAAAGAAGGACAAACATATGGACTTCGCAGCAACTTGGATGGATTTAGAGTCTATCATACTCAGTGATCTATCACAGAAACAAAGAGCAGAATACCGTGTGTTCTCACTCGTAAGCAGACCTTGAACAATGATCATAATAAGAAAGGGATTGGCAGTAGTGGGAAACTGCTCAGAGAGGGAGGCTGGGATTGGCAGTTGAGAGAAACTGCCAGGGGAGCAAGGGGCATACCTCATCAACAAGGGTAACTGCATAATGAGTATTTGTTTACCTAACCCTGAAATGCACCTCACATCTTTAAAATTAAAAAAATTTCTTCTCTTTTATAAAGTCATATAAACTAGCCCCACCTCCCCCAATTCAGTGTGATCCCAATGGCCCTATTTTCAAATGTGATCACATTCTGAGTTACTGGGGGTTGGGACTTGAACATGTGAATTTGGAGGGCACATTTCAACCCATAACAGCTATGAAGAGGTCTGCCTCCACTACATGACTTAAGAGACCAAGGAAAGCCACTCCTTCTCCCTGCTTCTGCCCAAGGCTTTCCCTACCCTTCTTCTACAGGTGTCTGAAACCCCTTAGAGCCGTGTCCCTTTGCATCTGATTGAAGTTGGCTCGATCTGCAGGGATCTCACCTAGACTGTGGCCATGCCTGGGAGAGGCAGTAATATTAACTCTTGAGCACAGTCGCTCTTAATCTGTGTGCTACAAACCCACTGCCAGGACCAGATTTCCGACTGGAAGACCCACAGCATGAAAAGAAGGCCAAGGGCCACACCCAGTGGAATGGAGGAAGGGACAGGAAATACGCCTCGAAAGATCCAAAGGCAAAAATCTAAGGCAGCAATATCAAAGCAAGGGGAACCAGGAGACCTAGGTTTGAATCTTGACTCTGTTACTTTCTGGCTCGATGACCTGAGAAGCATCTGACCTCTGCATCCACTCTGTGTTCCCATCATAATGCCTACCTGTGGGTAAGGCTGGCACAGGGTGCCCTCGGAATAGGTCATACTGGCTCCAACATCACTGATGACGCCATCATTCTCCCTGGGCTTGTCCCTGGCTGGCAGTAAAGGCATGAGCTCTGCAAGACTGCCCCACCAGACTCGGCAGCTCTGAACTTGCCTTTGCCACAAAAGCCTCTCTTACAGTGAGACCAGGGCCTGGAAGCCCCCAGCTCCCCGGGCTCCTGACCCACAGCTGAGTTCTGCGTGCACAGCCAGGACTGCACGGCTTCCTGAGCGGCAGGGAGGCCGCAGGCAGGAAGGGGAAATGAGAATGGTGGAGGCTATGCACACCTGGACGGGATCAATGGCCACGTTGTAGTATGGCCCTCTGGGGCAGCCCGTAATGCCCAGCTCTGTTGCTATCCAGTTCTGTAGCTATATATTAGTTATCACCTGGCAGGGCCTTGGTTTGTTTTTCAAGCTTTTGTTAGTGTGGCTTGCACCTCCAGTCACTTAACTGCAATCCCTCCTAACTGACCTGGTTCCTTCCCATCCATCTTTTCTTCTTCCTAAAACATTTCTCTCTGTCTCTCTCTCTCTCTCTCTCTCTCTCTCTCTCTCTCTCTCTCTCTCTCTCTCTCTCTGTCTCTCTCTGTCTCTCTCTCTGTCTCTCTCTGTCTCTCTCTCCAGACACAGAGAGAAACTGACTGCCTGGAATGAATGAGAGGAAGAATGAGAGGAAGTATTGGTGACAGGTGGGAGAAAAGGGCCACCTAGCTACGTTGAGTTGGAAAAACCTGTATTCCGCTAACTCTGCAGGTGTCTGCCAGCACTCAGCACTGGTCCTTGCAGACACCAGCAGTGGGCACCACCCATTGTTAGGAGCAACCATTTACCCAAATTCCCCTGAGCTGCATGCTGAGCCCGTTTCAACTGGAGAGGCCCTGAAGGACACCTTGCCCAACCACAAGCTGCAGATGAGGAAACCGAGACTTTGCAAAGCTTACAAATTACTTGTTCAAAGCCACGCAACCAGTTGCAATTCTTGACATGAGGATCTAAATAACCTTGCCACACAGACTTGCCCCGTGTTTATTCACACAGGGAATTCGTCTCCTAAAGTCTCTATAAAGCATCACTTCATATGCCTGCATGTCTACAAATGCCGTGAGGAACCCTGCAAAGATCCCTTGAAAGGAATTGTGTTTCAGAGTCACTTCGAGATGGGCCCTACCTTTTTCTATGATCGCACAGTGCAAAGTTATGCAAAATTCTGCGCTTTACATGAATATACATGATCTCGCTTCGAGACATCCTGTATAAATCTTCATCTTCTTTTTTTACACAGATACGAACTCTATTACGGTTGCTGCTGATTGTTTTGGATATGGACTCACACCGCCAATGCTGCTCTGAGCATGCAAATTCCACTTTCCACGACAGTACATAGGGTTCTTAAGACATAGGTAGTACTCCATTGCACGAATGCACCATTTTATGTCATCTTCTCCTTCAGCGTTCATTTGGGCTCTACTTCTATATTTGTAATACTTTCAAGTGTTTAAACAAAGCCCCAAGAAACATTCTTGAGTCTGTGAGCACTTATAGAAGATTTTAGAGGCTTAAATCTTAGAAACAGAAATACTGAGTTAAAAGATTGGAGCTTTAATCATCTCAGTAGATATCGCTAAGTTGCAAAACAAAAAGGGGCACTGATTTCCACCTGCACCAACAATGAACCCAAGTGCCCGTTTATATTCTGTACCCTCACCCATGCTGAGCTTTACCGGCTCCTTGTTAGCTTGGCCAATCTGATAAATAAAAATATGTCTCTGCAGTTTAATGTGCACATCTTGATTTTCTCTGGTTTCTTCCTCCTGGCCAGTCTCTGCTTCTTGACTTGCTTCTCACCCCTTAATGAATATGTGACTGGGAAGTTCTCACAGATTTTGAGCAGACATTTTAGTTGGCAAAACATAGACAGAAAGGCAAATAAAAGGCAAATTCACACCGTACAGTGCAGAGAAGAGATCAAGTGACTTTCCGACGAGAGGTACCACCGCACACCTCCATTGGCTCAGCTGCGTGTCCTCAACCATATTCCAAACTCATAACCAAGAGGCTTTCTGGCTCCCTTGACACAACAGGAATGATAGTAAACGGACTCACACACTTAAGACCGATTCCGTTGCACAGAAAAGTGTCTTTTTTTCCAATCACTTGGAGGGTGACGTCTCACATGGGTCACACTTGCAGGGTCAACAGTGAGGCATGAGCCTCAGCCGTACTGGCCGGCACCCGCCTCAGTCTCTTCTAATCCGTTGCCACGTTTGGACTTTGAGTTCCTTCTCATCTCAGCACAGAGCATGTGCTGACTGGTTCCCAACAGACCTCACAATGGCCACAAGACGCAAGTTACTGGGTGAATGGGCTCTGACTCTGGATCTGACAGGCTCCAGTGTACATGGGGTCCACTCTGTTCAGTTTCCCCAGATAGCTTGATCTGCCCTCCCCCCACCTTCTCTATTTTAACCTCATCTAACGATACCTGGAAATGAGCCAGTTTCTGAACTGGCAAGAAACCTGACTTGTCCAGGTGGCCACAAGACCACCCCCAAAGCCAGCTTGGACCTCTGCCCCTGAGTGGAACGACTCATAAAACACATTCTATGTTTCTCTTCTCAGACACATATTTCTGAAATTAATATGTTACCACCCTCGCTGGGGTCACTGCCTGATGGAAGGCAAAGCTATGCATACCCATGTACCCGGCAACCAAATCTGACTGTTTTAAAATGAAAAGCGCTCGCCTTCGTCGCACTACATATGTTTCTTTAATTTCCGTAGATTAGTCTTTGAGTACCACGTGGCTTTCATGTACTTGGCCTAAACGCCATTAAGACTACTTTAGCTGAGATGCACACTTGAAAAGTGTGACTAGCATAACTCATTCAACCCCACTTATAAAAAGAGGAAACATGCAAAGCTCATTAGAGTTTCTCAGGCATTCATTTTGGAATTCATTGCCCGTTTTTATACTCCTTCAGAACCTTTCCAGGTCTCTTTGGGAGCCATTCCTAAAATCAGGACTTTATTACAAGTCTTGAGTGCATTTGCTCTATGATACTTTCTATGAGAAGAAAAATTCTTTTCCTGGAATGTTCGAACCTGCAGAATATTGTAGACTGAAGTATGAATGAATACTTGTTGAGGGTTATGATGGGTGAGAAAGATCCTGTTGTAAAGGGCCCAAAAGATGATTGAGAGGCCAGGAAATGGAATGGTCAGAGACGCTGGAATAATTCAGTCTAGGGACAAACACATGAGTGACTTAAAAAAAAAAAAAAAAAAATAGAGCTGACCGGGCTCAGTGACTCAGCCTGTGATCCCAGCACTTTGGGAGGCCGAGACGAGCGGATTGCCAGAGCCTGCGGGTTTGAGACCAGCCTGGTCAACTTGACGAGACCTCGTCTCTACAATAAATCAAAAATCAGCTGTGTGTGGTAGTGCACGCCCGTAGCTCTGGCTACTTGAAAGGCTGAGGTGGAAGGATTGCCGGAGCCCAGGAGGTCAGTGCTGGGGTGGCCGTGAGTGTGCTACTGCACTCCAGCCTGGGCGACAGAGTGAGACCCTAACTTAAAAAAAAAAAAAAATAGAGCTCATTGAAGTTCTCTCTGTTATAAAATTATTCATACTAATTTTTGAGAATAAAATTTTAGAGGGAAGGAGGAGAAAAATCACTCATAAGCCCACCACCTAAAGATACAATTGTGAACGTTTTTATTTATTTCCATGCAGTCTATTGGCACACACATTTTTTTGACATCGTTGTGATCAGATTATATGTGCATATAATAGTAATGTCATTCTCCTTGGATGCAGATTCCCAACATAGTTTGCTTCCTGATTACAGTTGCTGTTGCCCGCCTCAAACTCTGATCATTTATTTATTCATTCAACAAATACTTACGAAGTCCCTTATTAAGAGCCAAGTCCTGAGAACACTGGAAAACAAGCCAGGAAGAAATTGGCTCTCATAAAATACATATTCTAGTTGAAGGAGACAAAGTAAAGGAGTAAACAAATTTACTATGATGGGAGGTCACTGGAAATTTGTAAGCAGAAAGTCGTGTCATCTGTTTTGCACATTCTAGAATGGTTTTCCTTCATGTGGAAAATGGATCGCAGGAAGAGGAGAGCAAGCAGGGGGTTACTGCTATAATGGAGAGGTGTGAGAAGGTGGCTTGGCTTGACTTGATGGGTCAGGAAATGGAATGGTCAGAAATGCTGGAATAATTCTGCCTAGGGACAACCACACGAGCGACTTTAAAAAAAAAAGGGATAAAGGGAGATGGAGAGGAGAAGAATGTGCAGCAGTTGGCTATACAGAGCCTGTTGATGTGTGTCATGAAGGCATCACGGCTATCAGGAAAATGGAGGAATTTAAGATGGCTGCCAAAATTCTAGCTTGAGTGACTGGGAGAATGAGGGAGATGAGAAGACTTGGAGCAAAGCAGGTTTGCAGTGAAATCTAGAGTCCTCTTGTGAATAGGCAAGAATCCCATTAGACATCCAGGTGGGTATGTCAAACTTGCAGTGAGATGAATGCCTCTAGGGTCCACGGCCAGAGTCATCTAATGGAGAATGATTGGCGCATGGCGGTTTTTAAAGCTGTAAGACTGAGTCGAGTGTGGTGGTGCAGACCTGTAGTCCAAGCTACAGGAGGCTAAGGCAGGGAGAGTGTTTGATTCCAGGAGTTCGAGGCTGCCATGAGCTACGGTCATGCCACTGCAGTCCAGCCTGAGTAGAGCCAGAACCTGTTCTTTAAAAAAAGCTGTGGAACTGGCTGAGGTCACTTGGGGAGAGAGTGTGAGTGGAGAAGAGAAAGGCTCTGCCAGGAGATTCCCTAACTTTTAGGCACGGAGCCCTGTGCCCAAACCACATACTCCTCCCCCACTGATAGTCAGACTGTCTGGGGGAAATGTAACATGAGAGACAGGCTCCCTGATCAGTAGGGTAAGCCATTTTTTATAAAGGAATATGTTGTATTCTGGAACGTCTTAAAGTTGTGGAAATCAAAACAGTATTGTCCAATTTTGATTTAAAAGATGACAAGCTACAGATTGACAGTCCAATATTTAAATTATATATGATACAATATATTTAAATAATCTTCTGTCTACGTAATAAAAAATTCTATCTTCAAGAGTTGCTTTTAAAAGTTGAGGAGGATTTTTAAGCATTTTTATGTATATTTCTAAATTTCCTTTGGAATTTGCTTTTTGATCAATGGATTATTTAGAAGTGTATGGTTCAGTTTCCAAGTGATTAGAGAGTTTCCTATTCTCTTTATATATTGAGTTCTAGTTTGATTTCATGATGGTCAGAAAGCATAATGATTTTAATTCCTTTATATTTTGATGTTTATTTTATGGCCTAGAATAGTGTGTGTCTTTGTGAATATTCTATGAGCCCTTAAAAAAATGTGTATTCTGCTATTGCTGTATGGAGTGTTCCATATATGTCAATTCAATCCTATTGGCTGGTTGCATTGCTTAGGTCTTCTCTATTCTTGCTGATCTTCTTTCTAGGAATTCTATCAGTTGCTGACAAAGGGAGTGCTGAAATATCCAACTGCAATTGCTGATTTGTCTATGTTTTTTCTTTCAGTTTTATTAATTTTGCTTCACGGATTTTGAGACTGTGCTATTAAGTGTACCTACATTTAGGATAACTATTTTTTCCTAGTGGATCAATTCTTTTATGATTTCATGATATCCTTCTCTGTTCCAAGTAATTTTCTTTACTCTGAAATTAACTTTATCAGATATTAATATAGCTACTCCTGCTTTTGTATTTTTAATGTTTGCATCTTATATTTTTTCTCTACTTTTGCTTTCAACCCTATGCCATTGAATTTGAAGTAGGCTTCTTACGAAAAGCAAATAGTTAAGACATATTTGTACACCTACTAAGCCAACTTCTGCCTTTTAATTAGTGTTTTTAGACTATTTTACATTTAAGGTAATTACAGATATGTTAGCGCTCAGGTCTGCCGTTTTATTGTTTGTTTCTTGTTACTTTCCTCTGTTTCTCATTTCTGTTTTTCTCTTCATGCCTTCCTGTAACTTACTTGCACATTTTAGAATTCTATCTTGATTTGTTTGGGGTATATCTCTTTGAATAGCCTTTTTGGTGGTTGCTCGGGGTGTCATAGCAAACCTACGTGTCTTATTGCTGTCTACAGCTATTAACATTTTACCACCTCAAGTGCCATGTGAAAACCTTACTGCCATTGAGGTCCCTTAATTTTCCCCTCATCGACTCAAGTATGAAATGGTCTTGTAATTTTAATTTCCATTGTCAAATATGATTTATTAAACACATGAGGAGAACAATAGCCTATTGTATAAAACCATGTATGTTCTCTTTCCATTGTTTTTTTCTTCCTTCCTGAAGCTCGAGATTCTCTCTTATCATTATTCTTCTGTTTGAAGAACATGCTCAAGCCAGTCTCTAAAATTAAGTCTGCTAACTGCATTTTCTTTTAGTGTTCCATCATCTGACTGTAGGTTTATTTCCCGTTTATTCCTGAAGGATAGTTTTGCCAGATATAGAATTTGTGGCTGATGGGTTTTTTTCTTTCATGATTTGAAAAATGTGCCACTTTCTTTTGGTATCCATGGTTGCAGAGGACAAGATCCACTGTCGTACAAACTGGTATTTCCCCACAGATAATGTGTCATTTTCTTAGGACTGCTTTTTATAATTTTTTTTGGTCTATTTTCAGAAGTTTAATTATGATGCATCTTGGCATGAATTTTTTTTTTTTATGTATCCTATTTTGGATTCACTTAGCTTCTTGAATTTGTAGGTTTATGTCTTTTGCCAAATCTGGAAAGTTTTCAGCCTTTTTTTTTTTTTTTAATTCTCTTTCAGTCGCAAAATCCTCCAGGACTCTGATATTACAAATGTTGAATTTTTGTGTGTGTGATTTTCACACAGGTCCTTGAGTATCCATTCATTTCCTTTTTCACTTTATTTTCTCTCTGTTTCTCAGATTTGACAAACCTGTGAATATTTCTTCAAATTTACCAATTCTGTCTTTGCTCGCTTCCACTTTCTATTGAGCCCATCAAATACCTTCTAAAAAAAATTTTTCAGTTACTAGGTTTTCAATTCTATACTTTCCAATCTGTTTTTTTAAAATAACTTCTATTTATTTGTTGGGTGAAACTTTGTTTTTTTCATTTGTATCAACAGAACTTGTAATTAACTGTTAAAGCATTTTTAGGATGACTGCTTTAAAATCTTTGTCAAATACCCCCAACACCTGATTAATCTCAGTAATGGCATTTGTTGATTGTCTTTTTTTTCTTTCTTTCTTTCTTTCTTTTTTTTGAGTTAGAGTCTCACTCTGTTGCCCAGACTGGAGTGCAGTGGCCGCTCCCGGCCACCGAAGCCTCGACCTGCTGGCCTCCAGCGATCCTTCCGCCTCAGCCTTCCCAGTAGCCGGAATTACAGGCATGCACTACCACGCCCGGCTGATTTTTTGATTTATTGTAGAGATGAGGTCTCGCTGCCCAGGCGGGTCTCGAACCCGCGGGCTCAGGCAATCCACTCACCTTAGCCTCCCAAAGGCGCGGGATGACAGGCTGAGCCACTGAGCCCAGCTGTCTTTTTTCTTTCAAGTTGCAATCTTCCTGGCTCTTGATGTGATGTGACTTCTTTTTTTATTGTATCCTGGACAGCTTGGCTGTTATGTTAAAGGATTATCTTCTTAGGCTTAGTGTGCAGGCTACTTTTGTGGGCTATGGTTGCAATGCCAATTTTATTTTCACAGCCTTTGTGTTGCTATTTTGGTCTGCTTGGTTTATCTAGTACTGCTGAGGCTCCCTCTGGTCCCTCCTGAGGACGTGGAAGGAACTTCCCCAGGCTGATGCCTCTAAATGTGGAAAGGGACCCTTTCCGCCCTTAGAAATAAGGAGTGTGTCCTCAGCAGGATTCCCCTTTTGGGGGCTCCCCTGCCACACGCGTGTCTGAGTAGAAGCAAGAAATTTCAGATCTGTGGTTCTCGGGGTTAGGGCTTCTCGGGGCAAAATCCCCCTTGCTAGTCCTGCCTGCTTCCTGGTGTCTCAGTGGAAGAAAAAGGTCTCAATCCTGCATGAAAGAAAAGCACTTTGCCTGTACCTTCTTGTCAGTGGAGCTCCTGATCCATCATCCATTTTGGCATTGTCCAGAAGACTCTTGTTTCAATTCAGCCGAAGAATGAGCTTACCTCGGCCTTTCTATTGCAAAGCTGGTGGTTGGAAACCATGAGGCCTAAGTCTCTTTCTTCTAGTGGGTGGAGTGTTGTGCAAACAGCACAGCTATGCTACCATGCTTTTTTACCTCCAGTCTTCAGTTTCTTTCTTTTCTTTTCTTTTTTTTTTTGAGTTGTAGTCTCACTCTGTCGCCCAGACTGGAGTGCAGTGGCCCGGCCACCGCAGCCTCGACCTGCTGGGCTCCGGCAACCCTTCCGCCTCAGCCTTCCAAGTAGCCGGAATTACAGGCATGTGCTACCACGCCCGGCTGACTTTTTGATTTATTGTAGAGATGAGGTTTCACTGCCCAGGCGGGTCTCGAACCCGCGGGCTCAGGCAATCCACTCACCTCAGCCTCCTAAAGGCTCAGGATGACAGGCTGAGCCACCGAGCCCGGCTAGTCTTCAGTTTCTAATCAGTTCACTGTCCTCTTTCCACCTTTCAGCACTCTCCCTGGTTGCCTCATCCATTAAAGATAAATTCTTTGGGTCTTAAAGCCAGGCACAGAATTCTTAGGCTTGACACCAAAAGCACAAGTCAATTGATAATTTGGAACTCACCCAAATTAAAAACTTCTGCTCTGCTCTATGAAAAACCATATGAAGAGGATACCAAAACAAGCTACGGACAGAGAGAAAATATTTTCTTTTCTTCTCTTTTCTTTCTTTCTTTTTTTTTTGGCATTGGAATCTCACTCTGTCGCCCAGGCTGAAGTGCGGTGGCATGCACGCTCACGGCCATCCCACCATTGACCTGCTGGGCTCCAACGATCCTTCCACCTCAGCCTTCTAAGTAGCCGGAACTGCAGGCGTGCGCTACCATGCCATTAATTTTTTTTTAATTTATTGTTAAGATGATGTTTCACTAAGTTGCCCAGGCTGTTCTCGATTGCTCAGGCAATCCGCTGACCTCAGCCTCCAAAAATGCTGGGATTACAGGCTTGAGCCTCCACGCTCAGCCAAGAAAATATTTTCAAGCCACATATCTAAAAAAGAATTGTATCCAAAATTCAGTAGTATCAAGAGAATGAGAAGACAAGCCACAGACTGGAAAAAAATACCCAAAGGAGACATATCTGATAAAGAATTGCTATCTCAACTATATAAATAACTTTTAAAACTCAACAATAAGAGGCTGGGCGTGGTGGTTCATGTCTGTTATCCCAGCACTTCGGAAGGCCAAGGCAGTAGGATTGCTTGAGGCCTGGAGTTTGAGACCAGCCCGGGTAACAGCAAGATCTCATCCTTACAGAAAATTTAAAAAAAATTAGCTGGGTATGGTGGCATGTGCCAGTAGTCCCAGCTAATTGAGAGGCTGAGGCAGAAGGATCACCTGAGCCCAGGAGGTTAAAGCTGTGGTGAGCTGAGATCATGCTACTGCTCTCCAGCCTGGGTGACAGAGTGAGACTCTGACTCAAAAAAACCCAAAAAACAAAAAACCCTCAACATTAAGAAAACTCATAACCCAATCTAAAAATAGACAAAAGACCTAGAGACATCATACCAAAGAAGATGTGGCAAACAAGCATTTGAAAGATACTTCCACAGTATATATCATCAGGGAAATAAAAATTTAAACAACAGTGAGATACCACTGTATAACTCTCAGAATGGCCAAAATCTAAGACATTGACAATGCCAAATGTTGGCAAGAATGTGAAGCATAAAAGTAAACCATTCATTGCTGGTGGAAATGCAGGATGCCTCAGCCACTTTGGAAGACAGCCTGGCAGTTTCTTAACTAAAAATACTCTTAACATATGATCCAGCAGCCATGCTCCTTGGTATTTGCCAAAATAAACTGAAAACTCATGTCCACACAAAAATTTGGACACAGGTGTTTATAGCTGCTTTATTTATAATTGCCAAAACTTGGAAGCAACCAAGATGTCCTCCAGTAAGTGAATGAATAAACTGTGGTATATCCAAACAATTTAATATTAGTCAGCACTAAAAAAGAAATGAGCTGTCAAGTCATGAAGAAAGATAGAGGCAACATAAATGCATATTGCTAAGTAGAAGAAACCAACCTGAATCGGGTACATACTGTATGATTCCAACCATATGGCATTCTGGAAAAGGCAAAACTGTGGAGACAGTAAAAAGATCAGTGGTTGCCAGGGGTAGTGGGAATGGAGGGAAGAATAGTTGGAGCACAGAGGATTTATAGGGAAGTGGAATGATTCTGCGTGATATAATGATGGTAGATATTTCCGTATGATGCAATGATGGTGGATACATGCCACTATCAACTTGTCAAGACCCTTATAAACAACACCAAGAACCAACCTTATGTAAACTAAGGACTTTGGGTAATAATGATATGTCAATGTAGGCTTATCAATTGTAAGAAATGTACCACTCTAGTTGGGGAGGCTATGAATGTGTGAGGGACAGAAGCTATAGCAGAAATCTCTGTAATTTCCTCTCAATTTTGCTGTGAACCTAAAACTTCTCTTAGAAAATAGTCCACTAAAAACATATCCTACATAGTAACACACACACACACACACACACACACACACACACACACACAATTCTATCAGAAAATGTATAAAAGTCATGATGAGACATTTCACCAAAAGGCATACAGGTGGTAAATAAGCACATGAATGAATGTTCAACATCAATGACTTTCAGGAAAATACAACTTAAAACCACTACAAACTTGCTTGAGATCAGGAGTTCAAAACCAGCCTGAGCAACATAACAAGATCTCATCTCTACAAAAAATAAAAAAATTAGCCAAGTGTGGTGGTGCGTGCCTGTAATCCCGGTTACTCAGGAGACTGACACAGAAGGATCACCCGAGCCCAGGAGGTCTAGGTTGTGGTTATCCATGATTGTGTGCCATAGCAATTAAGCCTGGGCAACAGAGTAAGACCCTGACTCAAAACAAAAACAAACAAATAAAACAACAAAAAACCCCACTACAAACCTATCAGAATTACTAAAATCAAAAATAGTTATGATACCAAATGCTGATGAAGATGCTGTGATTACTCGTACGTTACTGATGGCAATATAAAATGGCACAGTCACTGTGGAAAACAGTTTGGTAGTTTCTTTGCAAATTAAACATGCAAACTGGCAATTGAACTCTTGGGTATTTATCCCAGAGAAATGAAAACTTATGTTCATACAAAAACCTTTACACCAATGCTCATGGCAGCTTTATTTGTAATAGCCAAAAACTGAGAACAACTCAATACCTTTCAGTGGATGACTGGTTCAAAAATCTCTCTATGGTGCATCCATGCTATAGGATACTACTCAGTGATAAAGAGGAATATTGATGTGTACAACCACTTGGATGAATCTAGCAGGAATTATGCTGAGGAAAAAAATCAATTCCAAAAGGCTGCATGTAATATATACTTTTGAAGTAAAAACATTCTAGAAATGGAAAACAGATTCGTGGTTTCCAGAGGTTAGGGACAGGCAGAGGTCAAGGGAGGGAAGTATGTGTGTTTCTAAACGTTTAACAGAGGGACCCCTCTGGCGAGGGGCTTGTTTTATATTTTTACTGTGGTGCAGCGCACACACACCTATGTAGGTGATAAAATTGCACAGAACTACATATGTACAGAAACACACACACACACACACACACACACACACACACACGAAGACAAGTAAAACTGGAACAATCTAAGATCAGTGAACTTTATCCATGTGAATATCCTGGTTGTGATATGACACTGCAGTATTGCACAGTGTTACCAGGGAGGAAAGAGGTCTTTTTGCGTGATTCTGATTGTGAATATACAACTATCCCAAAATTTTACAATTGCTTTAAAAACAACTGGTGGGCAATTTACTTCTGTGGGTGAACGGAAGGCTGGGACGTGTGTGTGTGCAGGCATACACATGTGCCACAGACAACAAAGCCCAGGTTTAGTACGTATGATTTGGGGGTGCTGTGTGCCTAATGGGCAACTTGGCTATCAGCTTCAACTCCTCCTGGATTCTGAGCTGAAGGCAGCGAGACTATTTGGGGGACCTGTTTGTCATGTCTCCTCTTACAAATCTACTCATTCCAACCCTCCCTACAGCTATCAGTGTCAATCTTCAAAAGGGGACAATTGTTCTAGATGAGGATTTCCTGTAGATAATACTTTTCTATGGTTGCTTGATCGTTTGCTTTTTAGTGAGAAGAAAAATGAGTGTGCTCTGGTAGAAAATCAAATAGTTTATAAGTTTCGATATTCATTAATAGCTGTTAAATGCCATTACTTATTAAAATTACTAATTGAAATGCTAATAATAAACTCTAAAAATTAAGCATAAGACCTCTAACATGATCAACTTAAATAATCGCATGTGGTAGTGACGGAAAGGTGGTAGTAGGGAATGCAGAGTGAAATCTTTATACTGTGTATTCATAACAAAAAAGAGCTCAGCCAAAGCATCAGTTGAAGAGAAACTTAATCAGACCTTTGGAAACACAAGTAGAAAACATCACGTCAGTGATTTTGTGCTGAGGTTAAAATTTCCCAGGCTCCTTAAGGAAACCTGTGAAGACTTTTCACTCCCCATGTGGATAACCTGGCATCTTCCCAAGGCTGCTTTTTTTTTTTCAGATTAGAAAAAACATAGTCTATTTAAAAAGTAAATTAAAGAAAGAGAAAAAGAGGAGAATCACCTCCCCAAGGTAGGGGAGGGTGCCAAAGCTTAAGAAAACATGGCCTGGCCATAACTCAAAGAGCACACGGTCACACCATAGCTCAGCAAGGCAATGGCCCCGAGGCTGATTTTTAAAAATTTAGTAGCAGATTATGATATAAACATTTCTCCAAGTTAATAAAATTATTAATAAACATAATTTTATGCCCTTATAATGTCCAATGGCATAGATGCACCATCATCTTCTTAACTATCAGATAGATAGGCTGTATGATGGTGTTTTATATCCATGATATATATTATGTTCTTACATGCAAGTCCCAGAAGATTTACCAGATGAAAAAACAGGAACATCTTGATGTGATATGATGCATTTTTGTTCAATTTTTTTTCCAAAGGTGCTGTGTAAATTTATATCCCTTAGAAGAGAGTTCATCACAGGAAAGCGTTTCCAGAATCTACTGGTGCACATTTAAAGAGAAATGTGCTAATTTAGTCATGGGAACGAGATAGCCCATAGTTGTTTTAATTTGCTTTTCCTTGGTTGCTAGGTGGGTAAAACTTTTCTTCTGTGTGTCTGTTAACAATTTAAAGTCCTTTTTGAAATTTTTTCATGTCCTTTGAGTGTTACCTATGAATGATTTCATTTATTTATTTACTTACTTGAGTCAGGGTCTTGCTTTGATTCCATTTATTTACTTATTTATGTCATGGTCTTGCTTTGTTGAACAGGCTGGAGTGCAGTGGCACAGTCATAGCTCCCTGCAGCTTCAAAATCCTGGGTTCAGCTGGGCTCAGTGGCTCAGCCTGTAATCCCACGCCTTTGGGAGGCTGAGGTGAGTGAATTGCCTGAGCCCGTGGGTTCGAGATCCGCCTGGGCAGCGAAACCTCATCTCTACAATAAATCAAAAATTCAGCCGGGCATGGTAGCGCGTGTCTGTAATTCCAGCTACTTGGAAGGGTAAGGCGGAAGGATCGCCGGAGGCCAGCAGGTTGAGGCTGCGGTGGCCAGGAGCGGCCACTGCACTCCAGTCTGGGCGACAGAGTGAGACTCCGACTCAAAAAAAAAAAATCCTGGGTTCAAGAAATGATCTTGCCTCAACCTCCTGAGTAGCTGGGACATAGGTGTGTGCCCCCACACCTTGCTGGTTTTGGGGGGGTTTTTTTTGTAAAGACGGGGTTTCATTATTTTGCTCAGACTGGTCTTGAGCTACCTTGGTCTCCCAAAACACTTGGGATCACAGGCATGAGCCACTGCACCACGGCCACCATATGTTTTACTAACTCTGTAAAATTCCATTGAGAAACAAAATTGTAATTTACTTAATCCTTTTCCTGCTGTTGGTTACAGGTTGTTTACAAATTCCACTATTTATAAGTTAATACTTGTATTCATACAGCAGATGTTAAAAAAGGGGTTTGTGTGTCAGTCACTGTTTCTATAGCAGTGAACCAATCAGACAAAGGGTCTGCCTCCAAGGAGCTCCCGCTCCCCTGTAGGCAGGGAAGAGACCCCAAACAGATAAGCATATGTTATGTCAGCAGGATCCAAGTGCTGTGAAGATAAGCAAATGGGGTAAACGGAGTGGAGGGGACTGGGAAAGGGAATTTGTGCTATTTTACAGAGAGTGCTCAGAAAAGTCCTGCTAATATGACACCAGAACCAAGTAAAGGAGCAAGCCAGGCAGACATCTGGGAAGAAAGTGTTCTAGTCAGAGGGTATAGAGAATGCAGAGGCCTTGAGGCAAGTATTGAAAAAAGCACAAGGAGGCCAGTGGGCTGGTATGCAGCAAGTTAGGAGATGAGGTGAAAGAGATGGCCTGGGATCAGATGACAATAAGAAGATGGAAAGCATGACAGGACTTGAGTCAGTGAAGTGACATGATATGGAAGATGTGGCTTTTTAAAAAGCCCACTCTGGCTACTATGTTGAGAATAGATGATAGAGGAACAAGGGGGAAACAGGGAGCCCAGCAGGACCATTGCAATATTCCTGGTCAGGTTACAGTGCAGGTGGTGAAAACATGGTTGGATTCTAGACATAGTTTGAAGGATTGGCTGATGGATAGATAGTGGCATGTGAGAGAAAGAGACAAGTCAAGGATGACTCACTTAAATCACTATTCGTTTAGAAGTGGAAAGATACACATTTGCTCTACGGCTCTCTTTTTGATTGTAGGAAGTTTGAGAAGATAATTAAGCCATGGGCAGATGTGAAGTGGGCAACTAGTAGGAGCTTGCCATTCCTGGAAGAGGCCTGGGCTGCAGATCCCAACTCAGAGGTCACGAGCTATTAGAAGTCATGGTACCTCTTAGGGAATAGGTGTGGAGAGAGGAGCTGAGAGTTGAGAACCATGCCCTGGACATTTCATCGGTATCCAGGTAGGACTGATGGAGAAAGACCAGTTTGATAGTAGCATCCAGGTAGGAGAAGAGCCAGATGGTGCCCTGGAAACCAGCTGAATTAAACTGTCTCAAGGAACAGACAGTAAATTAGAGGAGGGTTGGGAGCTGAGTGCAGGATTCAGCATAGGGATGTTGACATTGATGACAGCTGACATAGAGTGATGAGACTGAAGGTCAGGTTGAAGTGGGCTAAAAGAGACTGAAAGGACGTGAAGACAGAGACTAGAGATTACCTTTTTGAGGAGTTTTGCCATAAAGGAGAGCAGAGAATAGGACTGTAGCTTACAGGGCATGCACTATAAGGGGTATTTTTCCTACATTGGGAGATATTTCAGCATGTGTGCTTGCTTATGTAGCAAGAGGGGAAGTTATGATTCAGAAAAAAGAAGAGACAATCGCTGATGTGAAGTCCTTGAATAGGCAAGAGGGGATGAGACCAATGCCCAAGGGGAAGTGTGGGCTAAGGTAGAGACATGGTCATTTCATCCACGGGAACAGAGTATCTAGGTCCAGATTCAGGTGACCTAGTGGGCTCGTTGGTGGAAGCTTGTAGAAGTTCTTTTCTGATTGCTTCTGTCTTTGCAATGAAGTAATAATCAAGTTCATCAGCTGAAAGGATGATTGGAGGAAAGAAAAGGTGTGAATAGCTGTCAAGGAGAGCAGGAGCATGAGTGAATGAGGACCGTGCAGGCGTGCTCAGGCACCCCTTGAAACAAGTGGTTGGGATATTTAAGTTAGACCTGTCTGCTGGCTGTATGGTTTTCTTCAGCCCCATTCAGCTGCTCAGTTGCAGGTATATGGAGTGTTCAGTTTCATCATGATTGGGGTTTTGCCTGGCAGGTACAGTGCAGGGAAAGAGGCCCAGAGATTCTAAGGGATAAACAAAGGAATGATGAACCCCACTGGAATCTAAGCCTAGTCAAGAAGGAGGTGAAAAGATAAGGAATCTGCTACAATGATCTTCCTCATGAACATAGCCTCTTCCATATTCCCATCTTTAGACAAGTATCACAGCAATATCTTTACAGAAAAGCAAGTCTAAAGGCTGAAAGTTTAAGGAAGATAATTTGACAATTTGATTACCTTAATAGTTAGCTCCTAGTTAGCTTCTTATTAACTTGCTTGATTCAGGAAAGTCTGACCTTTGCGCAGACATTCTCCAGGAATAGAGTACTTAAAATGAAGGGTAGTAATACCCGGGGCATTGAATTTTGTTTATTTCTGTACTTGGAAAAAGAAGGAGAAAATATTTTCTTTCAAGTTGCCTAACCAACATGGTGACCCGGGCCTCACTCGACCCATTGAATGGACCCAGGAGAAATTGTCATGCAGTTAACAGATGTGACTGAGGGCTGCTTAAGTGGTGAGATGTTGGCAGTGTAAACGACATTCTCACTCAATTCCAATCCCTTCAGTGAACAAATAGCAAGATTCCTGCCCTCATGTAGCTTGCCATCTAGTGAGAAGAAAAGCAATGACAGACTTGATGAATAAAATACAAAATAATGAAGAGGACAGAGTGTTTTAGGGGTGGGAACTGGGGATTACATTTTAAACAGAGAAGTCTTGGACAGCCTCACTCTGAAAGTGACATTTATGTAAATACCTGAAGGAAGTAAAGGGATAAACCTGTGAATTTCTGGAGAAGAGTTTTCCAGGAAGAAGCAGCAAGTGGAAAGGCAGGCATGTCCCTGGTGTGTTAAAGGAGACCACTGGAACTGGAGCAGGTGGAGAGGTGTGGCTCACCTCTAGTCTGTATGATGAGGGTAGACATGTGGGGGGGCTAGGGCAGAAGCAGAGAGAGCTGCAAGGAGACCTCTGCAGTCCCCAAGGAAAAGGCAATGGGGCGTAGTCAGCAGAGGACCAGACACTCCTCTGTGTTGTTCTCATTTCTACCTTTGCAGATCCCATGAGGGAAGAGACCCACAGGACTTTAAGATAAGCAAAATCTAATTAATTGGGAGAGTTTGAGAAGCTCTCCCCTCAGAAGTAAACTTGAAGAACAAGAAGAAAAAAAAGAAGCTCTGGGTTTCAGGCAGACAGGAAGTCAATAACTATAGCCCAAGAATGTGAAAACTTGGTTGGATTTCTTGGTCCAACTTGCAACTTGTCCATATTTATCAGCTTGGCACTCTTGGTGCATTTTCACGTGGTGATTAGCAATAGCAATGAAGATGTCTCGCAGAGATAGAAAGAAACGGGGACAAGGAAAGTGCAAATTCTTTTGCAGTCAGGCTAGAATGGAAAAGAAATCACAAGAAACTGTGGGCATGCTGATAACTCCAAAAGACTCTGCAGATGCAGGGAGAGGTGGTTGCTGTTGATGATAACTCTCCAGGGGCCTCTGATCTACCCAAGAGTGATTTTGAAAAGACATTTAAAAAAAATTTTTTTTATTACAGAGACAAGTTCTCTCTCTCTCTCTCTCTCTCTCTCTCTCTCTTTTTTTGGAGTTGGAGTCTTACTCCATTGCCCAGGCTGCAGTGCAGCTCACGCACACCCCAGCATTGACCTGCTGGGCTCTGGCGATCCTTCCACCTCAACCTTCCAAGTAGCCAGAACTACAGGCGCATGTTACCACACCCAGCTAATTTTTGATTTATTGTAGAGACAAGGTCTCGCCAAGTTGCCAGGGACTGGTCTCGAATCCTCGCGGGCTCAGGCAATCCACTCGCCTCGACCTCCCAAAGTGCTGGGATTACAGACTGAGTCTCTAAAAAAAGATATTTTTTAATGCTTTTTCTAAAAGCTGACCATCTCTGAGACACCATATAATGTTACCCAGTCATCTTCATCTTCAGAGAAGAGCCACGAGCATCTCAATGAACACCCGCTGCATTTTGTGTTGGACTAAAAAATGACAAAAACTTAATTTAATTATATTTTTGCTCATCCACAAACCTGTGTTTTGGATCAAATAGTTCAAGAAGTTAAACTCACTCAAGAAATGTTTCTAGATGCTGCAACCACAATCTAGCTGCTTGGAAGCAAAACAAGGACCCAGCTGCAAGCATTGGCTCAGTGGGTTCTCTGAGATTTTTCGCTCTGAGAGTGTTCACTCATAATAGTGATATGATTCTTTTTAGAGCTTCCCAATCAAGAAGAAACAGAAAATCTGAATAGACCTATAACAAGCAGAGAGAATGAGTTAGTAATAAAAAAAGCTACCCACTGAGAAAAAAACAGACCCAAATGGCTTCACTGTTAAATTCTACTAAACATTTGAAGAAACATGAATGTCAATTCTTTTCAAACTCTTCCAAAATTCAGAAAAGGAGGGAATACTTCCCAATTCATTCTATGAGGTCCTGATACTAAAACCAGACAAAGACACCACAAGAAAAGGTTACAGACCAATTACCTCTTATGAATACCCATGCAAAAATCCTCTGCAAAATACTAGCAAACTGAATCGAGCAACATATAGAAAAGATTGTAAACCATGATCAAGTGGTGGTATATTATTTAGTGTTCTTCAAAGAAACAACCAATAGGATGTGTATATATACATTTTTATATGTACCTAAAGACATTTATTATAAGGAATTGGCTCATACAATTCTGGGGGCTGAGAAATCTAGACTCAGGAGAGCCAATGGCATAGATCCAATCCAAGTCCAAGTCCAAGGGTAGGAAAAGACAGGTATCCCAGTGAGGCCGAGATAGAGAAGGAGAATGCTTATTTACTCAGCCTTTTGCTTTACTCAGGCCTTCAACAGATTGGATGAGGCCAATCTGACTGAAGTGGCAATGTGATTACTCCCTGCAGACGTGCGGCGGGAGGGGATAAAAAATTGGTGAAAGTTACCCTGGGTTCTTGTGGAAAACAGCTCCTTTCAGCTCTCACAACCCTTCCACTCATCGGGCTGTCCTTAAATAGCCACAGGCAGACAGCCACCTATTGGTTGAATTCAGGAGATCCAACATGCCTCCCTGGCCCCAAATGAGTCCCTTAGTCCCTTACACAAGGAACTTTAGCAGTTCAGATAAAAAGTTTGGTTTTCCTGTAGCTAAGAAAATGTTCCCCAAAGAAACATGTACACTTTGGTGTGAATAAAGCTATAATCCACTTCTTGCTATTCATGGAGATAGAAATGGAAAGAGACTGGGTAACTGTGAGGACCAAAAGATAACCTGGAAGACAAAGGGTGATGAAAATGAACTCTTCTTGTCTCTCGATGTTGACTTTGACCCTGCTAACAGTGAATCAAAAATAAAGGAAGATCCCTTATCCTTGGATAGAGTTTTACAGTTGATAAAACTTGTGCATGATCTTACTTGGTCTTTATAAATAACTCAGTGAAGCAAGCACAAGTGTGATTTCCATTTTCAGGGGAAGTAAAGCATAACGATTAGGATCACCCAAGGCCACCCGACGATTAAATGTTAGAGCCAGGACCTAAGCCCAACTCTCCAAATCCCAAATCATGTGTTCTTTCAACTACACTGATGTGGAAGGAGTTTGTCTCCTTTTCCCCAGACAGAGATTCTAAATCACAGTCAGCATCCTTTAACATATATAATACAGCCATTCTGTAAAAAAATAACTGTAAAGGAGTTTCTTAGGTCAACTGAAGACTGAAGAGCAGAAGAATGACAAGCACACCTTTTATAAATTCATCATCAGTTCATTTCTTGCCCCAAAAGACCACGTCCTATAGCGGATGTATAAATTGCTGGATCATAAGCCTGTGTTTGAGAATTTGCTGTTTTAATTCAGGCCCTTGATGCAGCTAGCAGGCTCTGACAAATGAATTAAGGCATGTTTCAGAACTGGCTCTTGTTGGAAAGAGAGGGGGTTTGATTGAATTACCGTAAATCCTAGGAGAAATGCTAATGATATTAGCATGTGTGCTGCCTAGAGTCAACAGAAATCTGCCTTACCCAAGAGTACCTGTGTTGGTGGCCTGAAAGTGGGTCAGGGATTTTTTTTTTAAGATAAACATTCTTATATTTCCATATTAAACACGATGTAGGTCATTGCCTACCTAAGGGCGCAGTTGATATTGAAGCTGAAAGAATCAAATTGTACATCTTTCTGGTACACAGAGTTTTGGTGGCTCGGCAAGTGGCTGCACTTGGCGCAGAGGGTGGGGTGCTGGGGAGCTAGATAGGAAGAGACAAGAAGGAAGAGTGTGACAGGTTCAGATCCTCCCTGATAAGCCTTGAGGGACATTGCAGGACAAACACAGGGCACAGAGGTAAGGCACCTTGATCAAAGAAAAACCTTCAAGTTCATGGGAAAATACAAACTGCACCCTCAAATCACAGGAGGTCTTGGTCACCTCTTCATCCTTCTCCTCTGGCTGGCAAAAAAGCCTCTTGGGACCAGGTACAGGCCTCCATGGATCCTAAAGAGGTGTGCATTGAGTGGATGCTGCCAAGGGAGGAGCTGAACGTTGTGCTCAATCAGATAAACAATGTGATTTGGAATCTTTGCGAATTCGTTATATGGGAGCCCTGACACAAAGGCTGGGATGCCCCACCCTAGTCAGGACTCTCACTGAGGACACCAGATGGTATAGAGGGATATCACCTCCATACCTGCTAATTAGTTTTTCTGTGATCTTAGGGTTTCTTGCCTGCTTTTATTAAAACATTCAAGTGAGAGAAAAACCTTTCGGGGAAACAAAGGGAGGTGTGTCATTGTATTTTTACTGAGACATCTGGGGATGTTTTATACATACACCTTAAAAGAGTCATACGTCCAAGGAGTGGAAAATAACAATTAATTGTGTGCTGTGACCTTGGTCATGTGACTTCATCTCCCCAGGCACTGATTTCTTCATCAGTTCAGCAAGATTATTTGAACTGGCTGATCTAATAGTTAGAGGATTCCTTGAGGACCCTTTTTCTGCTTTGGGGAGTCTGGAATGTGAGGATGTCAGAGGGAGACTGGCCAAGACCTACTTGTGTCAAGGTTTGCATATGACCGCAGAGAAGGCTCTACCTCCCAGTGGGGCCATCTGGTGCCCTGGCTGCCAATTCTGAAAGGAGTCATGGGTCACTGTGCCTGGTTTATAGTGGGACCGAAGACCCAGCTTTCAACAAGAAAGTTTCTAGGCCGGGTGCGGTGGCTCACGCCTACAAACCCAGCACTTTGGGAGGCCAAGGTGAGAGGATTGCCTGAGCCCGCGGGTTGGGGACAGCCTGGGCAACTTGGTGAGACCTCATCTCTACAATAAATTAAAAAATTAGCCGGGTATAGTGGCACATGCCTGTAGTTCCAGCTATTTGGAAGGCTGAGGAGGAAGGATCGCCTGAGCTCAGCAGGTTGAGGCTGTGGTGGCCAGGAGCAAGACACTGCTCTCCAGTCTGGGTGACAGAGTGAGACTCCAACTCAAAAAAAAAAAAAAAAAGTCCTTAAGGCCGGGCGCAGTGGCTCAAGCCTGTAATCCCAGCACTTTGGGAGGCCGAGGCTAGAGGATTGCCTGAGCTCAGGGATTCGAGACCAGTTTGGGCAATTTAGTGAGAACTCATCTCTGTGATAAATAAAAAAAAAAAAAAGCTGGGCATGATGGCACACACCTGTAGTTCCAACTACTTGGAAGGCTGAGGTAGAAGGATCACCTGAACCTGCAGGTCAAGGTTGCAGTGGCCCTGAGCGTGCCATTGCACTCCAGCCTGGTGGACAGAGTGAGACTCCAACTCAAAAAAAAAAGAATGTTCCTAATGCTTGTGAGCAGCTCTAGGGTCAGAGGGGCTTGAGTCTGTCTTTAGGTCTAGCTGCCAACTGTATAGGGATATTGGGCAATTTATTTGATTTCTCTGAGTAGATCTCAATATTTTTGTCAGTAAAGTGGAAATAATCATTTTGTAGGTTCTATTTCATGGTTTGTGAGGGTTAAATGCATAGAAAATTTGTATATAAATTTTTTCAATAAATTTTAGCCTGAACTGTGACCTTAGACAGAGGGACCTTGGGACTATATCTAGCAAGGCTTGGCTTAGGCTCTGGATGAAGTTCATTGCCTTCAAATATTTGAAGACCATGCAGGAAGGGCTGTAGATTTCCTCTGTGGCATGTTCGCTCAGCACATGTAAGAAGTCATAGTGTTTAGCTGCACAAAGTTCCGGCAGGGGTTAAGAGCTGGGTAGTCATGAGAACCATGGTGGATACTATGAGAGGCCACCCACAGCCCCTTTGGGATTGAAGAGTTTACCCTCCCCCACACACATGCTGGCTGTGCAGCTACCAGGCAGCTCTTGGCTGCCAGGCAACCTAGGGATAAGTGATCAATGAAGGGGTAAAAAGGCCCAGGTCTCACTATTCACCTGGCTTCTGACATCTCTGGGGGGCCACCTCTGCTCCAGAGTTCCCTGCAGGGTTGACTGAGGCCTTCTTTGGCCATTACGGCCCAACTTCTCATTCTGCCCAATCTCACTCCCTCCCCTTCTCTCCCCTCCCTTCCCTTCTCTGCCACAGATGTTGATCCTGGGAACGCAGAAAAGAACTCAGAGAACTCTCAATGGTAGAAATAGGACTGGAATCAGACAAAAAGGAAGAGGTTGCGCTGGACAACCATTGAGGCGTCCTGAGGCTGTGATGTTAAGTCTGTGTTCACAATCCCTAGTTCTTAACTCCAAGTGGTCTGTGCTGCTCATGAATTAGCAGATTCTTGAGCCCTAACTTGCCCCAGCCTAGACCCACTGGACTATATTTTTAGCAAGTTCTAGATTATCCTCCCAACCGCTAAGGGAGATAACTGCCTTAGAAGGTTCACCTCATGTACTAGACCGCAGCACCAGTACTACCAAGCAGGCAAGCTCTGAGTCATCTGAGGAACCTGTGGGATTTGGCTGATGCTTTTCTGGGCATAAGGGTAGGGGACAGGGACCAGTGTAGAGATATGTCTTTCACAGATGCAATGCTCATTTAAGGGAACATCAGCACCAACTGCCTGTCTCTTCTTGGTCCAGCATGCTGTCCTCACCCCATCAAAGTGAAATGACCTCCAGGTTTAAACGGTTTTTCTGTTCATATTTCCTGCCAAGACTGTTACTCCAAATAGACTTTTCTGAAGAGGTAATTTACATGGGTTATATTTTTAAAAATACAAGGATCAGAGATTATTTGCAACTTTCCAGTGCAATTATCAAAGGTTGTTGATTCCCATCCAAAAAGAAAGAAAAAGAAAAACCCATAATCAGCTATTAAATATTTATTGGCCTCCTTATTATTAATTTATTTCAGCAGGAACTCAGGAAAGCACCCACATTTTATAGTTGACCTAGACTTTCAGCTCTAACCCTGGCCACACAAAATGAGAATGAATCATTATCAGGAAACTATGCAGTAAAAAAAAAAAAAATCCAAATTTCAGCTTTATAGTTTTCTTAACCACCATTTGAGCTGGCTTTCAGCCCCACACCCAATCACGCTTTCTCTCTGGTCAGTGTTTGCTTCAATAAGACCACAGTCAGGGCAGCATGCTGCAGACAGGAACACATGGCTTTGCCACACATGGATCAGTGTGTACATCCCAACTCTAGCACTGGCTAGTCCTGTGACCTTAGGGAAGCTACTTGACCTTTCTGAGCCTCACCCCCTTCATCCATAAAATGGATAATAAACTCCAAGACTGTCCGTTTCACCATGACAAATGACAGTGCCAGGATTTCCTTTGACAAAAGACACTACAGTCTTTCCTCAGGGAGAAAAAAGATGATCCCTTAAAACAGGTCAATAGCCCTCAGAAATAGGCAGAAATGGATTGCAAGTTTCTTAGGAGGCTCAGATGTGATGGAAGCTCCCAGCATAAGAGGTGCCAGACAACAGGTCTAGAAGAATCGGACACAGCTGGGTGCAGTCAACCGTCAGTCAGGTGCACCCTCCTGCCCACAATTTTAGACATGTTTAAACGCCCAGAGCCAGCGGAATGGGAGGGGAGAGGCTGTGAAGGCACTCATCACCTAGTTTGGGAGAGAGAAACAAAACGACAAATGCCAAGCACCGACTGAGCAGCAAAGACAAATATTGCAGAAGCGATCCAGGATGACTTTCTAGAGCAGTGGTTCTCAGTCTTGGCTGCACAGAAGCATCATCTGAGCAACCGAACAAGGCGCCGAGGTCTGCATTCCACTCCCTGTGACTCTGATTGAATCTATCTGGGGTCCAACCCAGGCGTTTGTCTTTCTGGAATTCTCTCACCTGATTCCAACACACAGCCAGGCGGAGATCCGCGGTACTAAATGAGCACGACCTGCAAGCAGGACTTACATATACCTTTGACATTTGAACAGCACCTGGCTGTTTCCAAGCGCTTTCACTGACAAGGTTTCAGGAGGCCCGGATGGGGAGGGTGGGGGGAAGGGGGGAGTGTTGGCCATAGGACCGAAGGGCAACGTGATGGTGATGTTTCCCTTCCAGAGAATTCTGGGTCTCCTCTGTGTTCCGTGGTCACCAAGGCTGTCAATGACAAATGACAGTACCGGGATTTCCTTTGACAAGTGATAGTACAGTATTTCCTTAGGGAGAAAAAAGAGATGGTCCCTTAAAACTGGGAAATAGCCCTCAGAAATGGGCAGAAATTGATCCAAGTCTTTCAAGCTTATACATTTTGAGGTGCCTTCTCCCACAAATGATACAAAATGACAAATACAAAAACCTTAAACTTCTTTGGCTTTCAGTTAGATCAGCTCCTGGGGCGGGGGGTCACATGCATTTAGCCCCTTACTAGGTTAGGTAATGTGCCCAAGGTCCCACAGTCATACCCGGTAGAAACGGCGCTAGAGTCCAGTCCTAACTCTGCAACCTCTTAATTGCTCCTGGCAACCCTGGTATCGGTCCTATTTGAGTCATTAAAACGTTTTTATTTGAATGTTGGTCCCACAGTGGAAGTTAAAGTTGTCTGAGTCCTGAGGAGTCATTTGTTTCCACGCGTTGGTACTGTCCCGTAAGTGCTTCCCAGGAAAGATGCCAGAGAAAGTCGGTCGTAGCACAACACTCACATCTATGCAGGCAGGGTGAAAGCGACCTTAGAAAGCGGCCCCCAGGCAAAGTTCTGAAGCATGCAAGGGGAAACCTGACGTGGCCAAGGTCTGTCTCCAGCCAAACAGAGGACTTTATGGGCTGGCCCTGCCAGAACGTTTGTTGGGATTTAAAAACTGAGAGCTGGAACTAATTACCTTTAGGGAGGTAAGAAGCCAATGACGATGCTGCTGCTGGCAGGAGGAGCCCAAGATCCCACCTGAGGATCCCACCTGGGGCTGGTAGACAGGGAAGAGAGAAGGCAGGGTAGGGACAGGGGAGGGGAAGACCCGGGGGTCACCATTGTCCTGGGAATGCAGGCTAACCCAGGTAATGGGAAGCAAAAGAATGCATGGCCAGCCCCATCCACTCAGCCTGTTGGCCTATGAATGTCCTCTCATCCTTGTGGAGGGGAAGATCCTTCTCAGAGTTCTGGATCAGGTTTGGCTACCAGTTCTCTTACTTCTTGCACTTACTATGACTTTAGACGTGGTTGCTTGCCTCTTTTGTCCCAGACTTTTTATCTAAAGTATGGGGAGATGATTATAGCTTCCTGGCAAGATGGTTGTGATGATTTTTTTTTTTTTTTTTTTTTGAGTTGGAGTCTCACTCTGTCGCCCAGACTGGAGTGCAGTGGCCGCTCTCGGCCACCGCAGCCTCGACCTTTTGGGCTCCGGCGATCCTTCCGCCTCAGCCTTCCAAGTAGCTGGAACTACAGGTGCGCACTACCACGCCCAGCTCATTTTTTAATTTATTGTAGAGATGAGGTCTCACCAAGTGGCCCAGGCGGGTCTCGAACCCTTGGGCTCAGGCAATCCACTCACCTTAGCCTCCCAAAGGTGCGGGATTACAGGCTGAGCCACCGAGCCTGGCGGTTGTGATGATTTAAAGAGGAAATTTACATGAGACTAGTCATGGATGAAGGCCTCAGTGACCCACAGCTACATTTGTATCTAGTTTTACTAGAAAATTTTGATTATTTTTGAATGAGTGAGGAGTAATACTGTTTGCTTCCACAGTGAAATAGACAGAGAGGACCTCAGGGTGGAGATGGAGACCAGAGCCTCTAGAACTTAGTGCCCTGCAGATGGTCAGTGTTCAAGAAATCATGGCGGATTGCTGTGCACCAGCAGTACACATGCTCAGAACTTGACAGAGCCCACGGTCAGGGGGTGATTGCTAACTGAAGACCCACTCACTGGCAGTCTCTAGCTGATGGCTTTTAATGACAGCCCATCAGCCCTGATGCTGGGAATGTTTGCTGGTATGGGCTGGGTCAGAATGCATGGGTCTCACACCAAGGCACAGTAGGCAAGTCATGATGAGGTTTTAGAAGACCTTTTCTTTTAAAAGGCGATGATCCTTTTTTGTACCTCACTACAAGCCATACTGATAAGAGGTGCAGGAGCGAGCTGGGAGGGTTGGTGTCCAGACTCGGCTCTGCTGTCAGCCAAGTGTGTAACCTGGATATGGCATTCCCTCTGAGGTCCAAGATGCCTCATTAGCTTAATGGAGGGGTGGCCTGGATGATCTCCAGGAAAATACATCTAATAGACTAACTTTGGCTTTATTATTGGACAATCAATATAGTCAATGAATGAATGAATGAGTCAACCAGGGATTTAAGTGGACCATTTAAGGGTTTAGTGTGGTTCTAAATACTTGAGGGTATTCAAGAGGAATTCTGCCCACAGTTTAACTCTCAGCCTCTCGGGAACCTATAGCTCAGCTTATATCCAATGTCCCACCCACTGCAGTGGCCTCTCCTAATTCTGTCGCCCATGTCTTTGCTTGAAACCCTCTCATGCACCTTGGTCTCTAAGTTCAAGGGCTGCTTGGAGAAATGACTGATTCCAAGGCTGAGACAGGAAAGAACAAGATTAATCTAGATCATCTTTAATGCCAGAAAGTAAGGAGACACTCAAAGAATGTTGGAGACATGTGAAAAGGACTCAGGAGACAGAAGCCAGCTTGAAATGGCTCCCATTGACCAAATATGGAACCGTTTAAGAACAACAAAAAAAATTATGACAGTCATACATTTTAACCCTTTAAAATAATAAGATTCTACAAGATTCTACAAGTCCATGCCTGTATAAATACATAGCCTCTGTTGGAAAAGGCAGTTATGTAAGGTCTATAGATCCCACTCAGTTGCATACTAATGGAACTGGGGCCTGGAACATTTCCTTAGTAGAGAAGTCCTCATGGTCTATACTGGGCTTATCACCCAGGAGGGAGTATCCTTCTCTGTTTCAGATTCTCTGTCTGCTTAAGTGCATAGGTTGATGGTCCACAAGCACATCCCCAGCTTTCCATATTTCGGACCCTATGAGGGAGGTGTTGGGGTCCCGGTCCTTCCACTGCAGCACCAAATGGGGTACGTGAAATCACACTGCCCATGTCACCCATGGAATGGAACTACTGACCACAGGGGCCCAGTGCATTGCAAAGGGCTACCTTGTGCACACACTCTTTTCGCTGTAAGTCAACGCTGTACCACTTGGGCCAGGTGTGCATGCTGTCTGTTCTGAGACCTCAAACCATGCCCGGGTTTCTTCCCTGGATGGCACTTACCTATCTCTTAATGTTGGCTGCACTCATGTTATATTCTATCTTGCAGCACAGCCTGACTACCCAGCGACTAGAGAATCACCTACACACTTTCCACCCACACAAGAGGAAGGAAAGTTCTTTCTTACAGTAAAATGCCAACTAATCAATGTTGAATGATGAAGTCTAAAAAAGAATGGTAGAGCTGAGAAGAAACACCATGCGCAGCCATCATAATGGATTCAGGTAAAGGATAATCAATTTTGCTAAAATTATTGGGTGGAATTTTGATGAAGAACAGGCTATGACAATAATTACAAAGGAAAAGTTGGTAAACTTAACAGATGACAAACCTAGAAGACATCACCTTCACCAAGTGATCAGAGTTAACGTCACCAATAACGGGACAAGTTGACATCAGATACTGATACACTGAGGACAGTATCAACATTAATTCCTATATGTTATGGCAGACAGATACTTAAGGTGGTCCCCATGATTCCATTGCCTGTTGTTCTTGTCTTGTGTGATGCTCTCCCCTTGAGGGTGGGCAACATCTGTAACTTTCTTCTAATCAAAAGATTATGGAAAAAGTGACTGGAGTTCTATGGTTACATACACATCATTACATGATTGTGTTATTTAAGAGTGTAGCCTCATCTTGCTGGAGTCACTCACTCCCTGGTTGGTGTTGAAGAGCCGTGCTTCCATGTTGTGGTTTGCTTGGATTGGAAGGCGCCAAGGGAGACCTCCAGGAGCCGAAGGCAGCCTCTAGCAGGGAGACCACAAAAAACAGAAGTCCTCAGTCCTATTGCTGCAAGGGACTGAACTGCATCAAGAAAGGCAGCTTCTTCCCCAGGCAAGCATTGGATGAGATCATCACCCTGACCCACACCTTCATTTCAGCCTTGTGCAACCCTATGCAGAGAGCCTAGCTAAGCCATGACCAGACTCATGACCCACAGAAACTGTGGGATAATAAATGGGGGTTGATTTCAGTTGCTCAGTTTGTGATAGTCTGTTGTGCAGTAATAGAAAACGAGTGCAAATGTGATCTGTAAAACAATGTCCTTATTTATGAAAGATGTACCCTGAAGTATGTCAGGGTACATCACACCTACAACTACAACTTCCTCTGTAAAGGCTTAGCAAAAAATAAAATAAAACTATATAATGTGTTGAGAGAGAGAGAGAGAGAAAGCTTATGTGGCAAAATGTTAATACTTTGGGAATCTAGAGAAAGGGTATATAGAAGTAATTACTGTAAATGTTCCGTAAGTTTGAAATTTTTCTAAATAATAAGCTTTAAAAAAAAAAAAACTCTCCTCTGACATGACAACCTGTGGTCCTGAACATCATCACATTCTCTGTCTTCTCTACACTCCACCATGTTGGAAATAGTAGACTGAGGATTCTCCACAACTTTGTGTTTTTGGTGTCTCCTCAGCCATGCTTTTCCCCAACTTGACTATGGGAAGAATGGACACCATTATAATCCTGATTACTAACATCTTAGGTTTTTTGTTGTTTCTCTTGGTTTTGTGGGGGCAGGGGGAGAAATTGCCTTTGATGTTATCAGTTTCTATCCTTTCTTGCCATTAAGAGGTAAGTTCGTCCTATTCTTGATCTCCTGCTTTTTGACATTTTGTATTTGAGTTTGCACTTGATTATCCATGCTACTCTTCATCCGTATTTTAATGCCATGGGTCAAAAAGTTCATCCGAGGCATTTTGGTGAAACTGGAACATCCCATTATTCGCAGTGTGCCCAAGAGAAGAAAGTATGCATTCACTGTTTTCAAATGCATGATACTCAGGTACTCCAGGGGAAGCTATCCCCCCAGACTTGCTCTGAGTGGTCCCTAAACTCTAATCAGAGTATCATGTAAATTTTGTTCTTGAAGAGTTCATCTGGCCAGGCTTGGTGGCTCAGCCTGTAATCCCAGCACTTTGGGAGACTGAGGTGAGTGGATTGCCTGAGTCTATGGGTTTGAGACCAGCCCGGGCAACTTGGTAAGACCTCGTCTGTACAATAAATTAAAAAAATTAGCTGGGTGTGGTAGAGTGCCTGTAGTTCTGGCTACCTGGAAGGCTGAGGTGGAAGGATCGCCGGAGCTCATCAGGTTGACGCTGGGGTGGCCATGAGAGTGCCACTGCACTCCAGCATGGATGACGGAGTGAGACTCCAACTCAAAAAAAAAAAAAAAGAAGAGTTCATCTGGGCAAAGAGTGAACAGATAACCCACAGAATGGTAGAAAATATTAGCAATTTGTCCTACAAGAGATTAATACATAAAGACTATATAAAGAACTTAAACAACTCACTAGAAAAAAACCAGATAATCCAGTTTTAACACGGGCAAATTATCTGAAAAGACATTTCTCAAAAGAAAACTTATTAATGGTGACCAGGCATATGAAAAAATGTTCGATATCACTAATCATCAGGAAAGTGCAAATCAAAACCACAATAAGATATCACTTCACTTCAGTGTAAACGTCTATTATTAAAAGAAAAAAAGTTGAAGACCATCATACTAAGTGATCTACCACAGGAAAAAAGAACTGAATACCACATGTTCTAACTCATAGGTGGGACCTGAACATTAATCACATTAGCACAAGGGAGGGATCAGCAGCCGCTGGCCACTTCCAGGGGAGGGAAGGAAAAAGGGAGGGCATGTAACAACACAAAGGATATCTGGTCCTATACCAGGGGGAGTGAGGGCCAGTTGGAGGCGCAAATTTCACCTGCATGCAGCCAACATGTGTAGTTAATCCTTACTTGTACCCCACATCTCTATAATAAAGTAGAAGTAATTTTTAAAAATACAAAAGAAAAAGAAAAAAATAACAGATGCTGGCAAGAAATCAGAAAAAAAGGAATGCTATTAATATAATATACTCTTGGTGGAATGTAAATTTGCATAGACACGTCAGAAAACAGTATGGATGGTCCTCAAAAACCTAAAAATAGAACTACTATAATGTAATACAGTAATCCCTCTGCTAGGTATACATCCCAAGGAAAGGCAGTCAGTATATTGAAGAGTTATCTGTTGTTCCACATTCATTGCGGTACTAGTCACAATAGCCAAGATATGGAATCAACTTTAATGTCCAGCAGTGAATGAATGGATAAAGAAAACGTGGTATCTGTACCCCATGAATACTATTTAGCCATAAAAAAGAGTGAAATCTTGTCATTTGCAGCAATATAAATGAAACCGGAGGTCATTATGTTAAATGATTATAAGCCAGGCACAGAAAAACAAATATAGCATGTTGTCACTCATAGCGGGAACTAAAAATGTTGATCTCATGAAAGTGGAGAGTAGAATAGTGATCACCAGAGGCCGAAATGGTAAAGGGGAGAATCAAGAGAGGTTGATTAATGGGTACAAAAATACAGCTAGACAGAAAGAATAAGTTCTAGGGTTTCATAGCACAGTAGGGTGACCTGAGTTAACAGTAATTTATTGCATATTTCAAAGTAGCTAGAAGAGAAGATTTGAAATGTTCCCAACACAAAGAAATGATAAATGTTTGAGGTGATGGATGTCCTAATTACTCTGATTTGGTCATTACACAATGTATGCATGTATCAAAATGTCACATGTACCTCATAAATATGTACAATTATCATGTATCAATTTTTTAAAAGATGGCAGTCGGGGTGGGGGGGGACTCCAGAGAGTCAGACGTGCCAGAATTTTGTGGGTAAATGAGTTTTCTGAGATTGTCTGTGCCTTGATATGTCCCTCTGTAAATGGAAAGGAAATGAAGACCGAGGAGTGTGTGCCATTCCCCGCATAATGCTGAACACAACCATGCTGCCTTAGCTGAGTTCTGGGTCCAGGACTTTGGGCCTTGGGAGTCTCTGAGAAGCAGCCATTGGTCTTTCAGTCTATTATGAGTCAATGACTAGTCGTGCTTTTCTCATGGAAATAATTCCTTTATTCCCAATGCTCCAGTTTTCTGATAACCTTAGCACTCGGATGGATGTTCCTTTCTTTTCCTGGACAGATGATGGCATCATAGCACTTCTGTATGATACAAAGCACCAGCAGCATCTTCTCTTTTTTGGTCGAATCAGACATGCTGGAAGAGTCTGAGGTTTTTGCTGGAGTCCTGGGTGAAACAGATGAATATCATAATCTCTGTATTTCCTAAAGGGAAAACATGAAAATCTTGCATCTATACTAAAAAGTGTTTCCACTTCATTGAAATTCAGGCTTGAACTATCCACCCTGAGCATGTCCAGAAACCCTTTCTCTAATTCTGTAAGCAGTGACCTCGGGAGAGAAGTTTTCCATCTGTCTCCTTACAATGATACTAAGCTGTTAGTGCAGCTCATTATTTGTTACATCTCCTGCTTTATGTTAAGCCATGGTTTCCTTTTTTTCTGGGTATTAAGAATTCAATCAGGTTGGTATAAAAATAGGGTTAGCATCCACTCCGCAAACTGATTTTTTTTAACAGCATATTTGGGAAAGCGGGTTATAATTATTCCCAAACTGCTTTCATTTTTTAGCCAGTACTTAATATCCACTCTGGCTGATCACACTGATGCTGCCTCTTGTCAGACGTCTGTGTGGCATGTGTGACTGAAGTTGGCTGTAAAGAGATAAGTCTTCCAAGGCCCTGCACATATGTGGGCCTGGGGACGTTTGCTCCTGGAGGCAGGGAGATGCCACAGGAGCGTGTCCACATATCTGAGCACAGCATCGCACGTTCGGAACAAATCCACAGTCTCCAAATAGGCGGTTGTGGCATGTGCTTTTAAAATACAAACAAATTAACAGACAAAACAACTGGCATTCCAAACGTCTCCTGGTCCTCCAGGGCAGATGGTGCCAGGCAATGATGTGTTCATCAGAGCTAAGCTGCCCAGGACCACATGGGAAAGGGAGCTGGGCTTCAGCCTCCAATTCCCTCTGTTCCACCAGAGCAGAGCTGGCATGCTGGAGGGAATTCTGAACCCCCAGCCGGCAGAGACACAGCTGAGCACACCAGCATGCTGTAGGAGTACAGTTCTGCACATGACAGCCCCACAAGCGACAGACAGAGAAAAGCACCGAAACCATGGCACCATCATTCCCACAGTTAAATCGCTATCATCTACTTTGTTCCTGGCAATCCCCGGCCACTCGTGTTAACAGAAGCTCAGGGATGGTGAAACAGCCTTGAAGGATGGTTATTTTATTGCAACGGAGTGGGATCATTTTCTGCTCAGCATTTTGTTTATAGAAATAGCCTGTTAGACACCGAAAGGAAAAGATCAGTATCTTTTACACCATAATTAAAGTATCACTTTTCTCAGTGAAACATTATCTAGATTATCCCACCAAATAGCATGGCTTACAACAGTGACTATAAATGTAATGTTGTCCGTTAGAACCGTATAGAAAATGTTAGTTACTGCACCATCTCCCCACAGTTGCTCTTTTGATGTGCTAGTTTGGAATAAACAGACTTATCTTTCCTGTCATTCAACACTGTCTTTAATTTAATGGAGATGTTATTAAGATAGAATCTCTATTCAATTCCATATTGTACCATATTAACACACACAATTAGTAATGCTTTATCAGTTATGAAGAAAGATGATGGCTGCTTTTAAGCTAAATTACCTTTATCGTGGTAGCACATGAAAGAAACTACAAATATTTATCCAAGTGTATGTTAATTCTTATTTAATTTTAATGCCACTTTTATCAACCAAATTAACCAATGAATTTTATTAAAGGGAATGCTATTACAGAAGACGGCTTCCAATACTGCATTCCATCTGTTTTTTATTTATATAATTTTGATGGTTTCTTTTTCTCTTTCATTTCATTTTTAACTAAGAAGAACACGTGGAAAACTGAACATTTGGGTTTAATTTTAGCAGAATTTGGAATAATTAGGGCTGTGTTCTGTTAATATGAACATTGCCAGTATTGGGACTGCAGGGCTCGCGTCTGTGCATTTGAATACTCCTACACACGGCATCTTGCAAAGGACGCTCAGTAAATCCAACCAGGTGACAATGAGGGCATTGTCACAACTTTTCAACTCCTGAAGATAACACATAGCATAAAAAAAAAATCTCACCTTGGTGATTTTACTCTTAGGGAAGCCAAAAAATTCCTTTTTATCATTTCCAAAATGCAACAAGAAGCATCCTAAATTAATTTTGGGAGCTTTCTTCCCAGCAATATGTAAACCTTGCTACCCCTGGCTCTGGGCTTGCCCAGGAACTTGTGGTGTATGGTTCTAGTTGCAGGGTGCACAGTGTACAGATGGGAGAGACTGAGACAAAGGAAAACTCTTGTACAGAGGAGTTTCTATATTTTCTTGAACTAGAACCTCCTTGACTTAAACTCTCCTGAACTTTTTATTCCCTAAAATAAAATATCAAGTACAAAAGCAATGTCACTGGGAATTAATATGCTCTTGGGTAGCAATCTGCAATTGGAGGGACATGCTTATATCTTAGAACTTGTGTTAGAATTTGAATTTTGCCAGGGTTTTCAGTTGCTCTTTGGAAACCTTCAGGGAGACAGAACTTACGTCCGCCCTTCACTCCTTTAGGAAGAAAACCCAAGTGACAGAGCAACTTGAGAGATGTCTCTAGGTGCAGTCAGTGAGCAGATGGCTCTCAAAGCCCCTGGCAATAGGGTTGGCGTAGATAGCGTCCCTGCAGCCACTCCAAGTGTGCTCCACTCTCTAAACATTGAGGTGGCACAGTTTTGGCTTTCTCAGACACCTCATCATACTGATCTACGTGCAAAACATAAGCACATAGGCGATGGCTGCATCGGGCCTGATCTGGACAGATTTAACACTAAAAGTCACATTCTTATGGAAGACCTGTGCTCAGGGTGATTATGGTGACAGTAAGACCCATGCTCAGGGCAATTGTGGTGATAGCAAAACCCATGCTCAGGACAATTATGGTGAAAGTACACTGTGGTTTAGTTAACAGCAAACGAAGCGGTTTGCATTTCCTGTCATACACATTTCATGTCCTGTGGTTGAAAGGCTGCTGATCAGGCCACCTGGAGGCTTCTAAACTTCATGTTGTCACTTACTTGATGCATGACCTTGAGCAAGTCATCTGGTCTCTCTCTACCTGCAGTTTCTCATCTATAAAATGGAGCAAATACCTGCTTCATCTATAAATTATGACAAATAACATGCATTCTCCTACACTCAGGATCTTGGAAAGAGAGAGAAAAATGACATAAAATTATTTTAAAATAGTTGAAAACATGACGCAGTGCAAATTATCACTATCATTATGTTTTTAATGGAAATCTGAATCATTTTTTGAATTTCTTCTAAGCCAAAGAAGACCTGAAAGTTTTACTGAAAAATAGATTAGAAAATGTCTGTGGCTGGCTCAAAGGAAATCATTTCCAGTTCCAGAAATACCAAAAGGACATCCCTGAAAATCCAGTTCTG